>NW_018744226.1:0-25477 GCF_001683475.1 Chenopodium quinoa | reverse complement strand
AAAGTCAAACACATTCAAACAAAGCTTTTTAAATCAAATAAAAGTCAAATGCATTCAACAAAGCTAATTGAATCAAATGAGAGTCAAATGCATTTTATAAAGGTAATTAAATCAAATGAAAGTCAAACACATTAAAACAAAGCTAATTGATTCAAATGAAAGTCAAACACATTCAAACAAAGCTTTTTGAATCAAATTAAAGTCAAATGCATTCAAAGAAGCTATTTGAATCAAATGAAAGTCAAATGCATTCTACAAATCATATTGAATCAAATGAAAGCCAAATGCATTCTACAAAGCTAATAAATCAAATGAAAGTTAAACACATTCAAACAAAGCTAATTGATTCAAATAAAAGCAAACTGATTCAAACAAAGTTTTTGATTCAAATTAAAGTCATATGCATTCTACAAAGCTAATAAAGTCAAATGAAAGTCAAATGCATTCTAAAAAGCTAATTGAATCAAAATGAAAGTCAAACACATTCAAACAAAGCTTTTTGAATCATATTAAAAGTCAAATGCATTCAAAGAAGGTATTTGAATCAAATGAAAGTCAGATGCATTTTTCAAATCATATTGAATCAAATGAAAGTCAAATGCATTCTACAAAGCTAATTAAATCAAATGAAAGTCAAACACAATAAAACAAAGCTAATTGAATCAAATGAAAGTCAACCACATTCAAACAAAGCTTTTTTTAATCAAAAGAAAGTCAAATGCTTTCAACAAAGCTCATTGAATCAAATGAAAGTCAAATGCATTCTATAAAGCTAATTAAATCAAATGAAAGTCAAACACATTCAAACAAAGCTAATTGATTCAAATGAAAGTCAAACTCATTCAAACAAAGTTGAATCAAAATTAAAGTCATATGCATACAACAAAGCTAATAAGTCAAATGAAAGTCAAATGCATTTTAAAAGCTAATTGAATCAAATGAAAGTCAAACACATTCAAACAAAGCATTTTGAATCAAATGAAAGTGAAATGCTTTCAACAAAGCTAATTGAATCAAATGAAAGTCAAACTCATTCAAATAAAGCTTTTTGAATCGTATGAAAGTAAAATGCAAGCTAAGTGAATCAAATGAAAGTCAAATGCATTCTACAAAGTTAATTGAATCTAATAAAAGTCAAACACATTGAAACAAAGGTAATTGAATCAAATGAAAGTCAAACACATTCAAACAATGGTTTTTGAATCAAATGAAAGTCTAATGCATTCTATAAAGCTAATTGTATCAAAAGAAATCAACACATTCAAACAAAGCTATTTAAATAAAGTGAAAGTCAAATGCATTCTACAAAGCTAATTGAATCAATTGAAAGTGAAAAGCATTCAAACAAAGCTAATTAAACAAAATGAAAGTCTAATGCATTCTGCAAAGCTAATTGAATCAAATGAAAGTCAAAACACATTCAAACAAAACTTTTGAATCAATGAAAGTCAAATGCATTCAACAAAGCTAATTTAATCAAATGAAAAGTCAAACACAATCGCTATTTGAATCAAATGAAAGTCTAATGCATTCTACAAAGCTAATTGAATCAAAAGAAAGTCAAACACATTCAAACAAAGCTTTTTTAAATCAAATAAAGTCAAATGCATTCAACAAAGCTAATTGAATCAAATGATAGTCAAATGCATTTTATAAAGGTAATTAAATCAAATGAAAGTCAAACACATTAAAACAAAGCTAATTGATTCAAATGAAAGTCAAACACATTCAAACAAAGCTTTTTTGAATCAAATTAAAGTCAAATGCATTCAAAGAAGCTATTTGAATCAAATGAAAGTGAAATGCATTCTACAAATCATATTGAATCAAATTGCATTCTACAAAACTAATTAAATCAAATGAAAGTCAAACACATTCAAACAAAGCTAATTGATTCAAATAAAAGCCAAACTGATTCAAACAAAGTTTTTGATTCAAAATTAAAGTCATATGCATTCTACAAAGCTAATAAAGTCAAATGAAAGTCAAATGCATTCTAAAAAGCTAATTGAATCAAATGAAAGTCAAAACACATTCAAACAAAGCTTTTTGAATCATTTAAAAGTCAAATGCATTCAAAGAAGGTATTTGAATCAAATGAAAGTCAGATGCATTTTTCAAATCATATTGAATCAAATGAAAGTCAAATGCATTCTACAAAGCTAATTAAATCAAATGAAAGTCAAACACAATAAAACAAAGCTAATTGAATCAAATGAAAGTCAACAGTCAAACAAAGCTTTTTTAATCAAAAGAAAGTCAAATGCTTTCAACAAAGCTCATTGAATCAAATGAAAGTCAAATGCATTCTATAAAGCTAATTAAATCAAATGAAAGTCAAACACATTCAAACAAAGCTAATTGATTCAAATGAAAGTCAAACTCATTCAAACAAAGTTTTTGAATCAAATTAAAGTCATATGCATACAAACAAAGCTAATAAAGTCAAATGAAAGTCAAATGCATTTTAAAAGCTAATTGAATCAAATGAAAGTCAAACACATTCAAACAAAGCATTTTGAATCAAATGAAAGTGAAATGCTTTCAACAAAGCTAATTGAATCAAATGAAAGTCAAACTCATTCAAATAAAGCTTTTTGAATCGTATGAAAGTAAAATGCATTTAACATAGCTAAGTGAATCAAATGAAAGTCAAATGCATTCTACAAAGCTAATTGAATCTAATAAAAGTCAAACACATTGAAAACAAAGTAATTGAAATCAAATGAAATTCAAACACATTCAAACAATGTTTTTGAATCAAATGAAAGTCTAATGCATTCTATAAAGCTAATTGTATCAAATGAAAATCAAACATTCAAACAAAGCTATTTAAATCAAGTGAAAGTCAAATGCATTCTACAAAGCATATTGAATCAAATGAAAGTCAAGCACAATCAAACAAAGCTAATTGAATCAAATGAATGTCTAATGCATTCTACAAAGCCAATTGAATCAAATGAAAGTCAAACACATTCAAACAAAGCTTTTTGAATCAAATCAAAGTAAAATGCATTCAAAAGCTAATTGTATCAAATTTCAAATGCATTCTAACAAAGCAAATTAAATCAAATGAAAGTAAACACATTCAAACATAGCTAATTGATCAAATAAAGTCAAACATATTCAAACAAAGCTTTTTTAAATCATATGAAAGTCAAATGCATTCCACAAAGTTAATTTAATCAAATGAAAGTCAATGCATTTTACAAAGCTAATTGAATCAATTGAAAATGAAAAGCATTCAAACAAAGCTAATTGAATCAAATCAAACTCTAATGCATTCTACAAATCTAATTGAATCAAATGAAAGTCAAACACATTCAACATTTTTGAACCAAATGAAAGTCAAATGCTTTCAACAAAGCTAATTGAATCAAATGAAAGTCAAACTCATTCAAATAAAGCTTTTTGAATCGTATGAAAGTTAAAATGCTTTCAACATAGCTAAGTGGAATCAAATGAAAGTCCAAATGCATTCTACAAAGTTAATTGAATCTAATAAAAGTCAAACACATTGAAACAAAGGTAATTGAATCAAATGAAAGTCAAACACATTCAAACAATGGTTTTTGAATCAAATGAAAGTCTAATGCATTCTATAAAGCTAATTGTATCAAAAGAAAATCAAACACATTCAAACAAAGCTATTTAAATAAAGTGAAAGTCAAATGCATTCTACAAAGCTAATTGAATCAATTGAAAGTGAAAAGCATTCAAACAAAGCTAATTAAACAAAATGAAAGTCTAATGCATTCTGCAAAGCTAATTGAATCAAATGAAAGTCAAACACATTCAAACAAAACTTTATGAATCTAATGAAAGTTCAAATGCATTCAACAAAGCTAATTTAATCAAATGAAAGTCAAACACAATCACACAACGCTATTTGAATCAAATGAAAGTCTAATGCATTCTACAAAGCTAATTGAATCAAAAGAAAGTCAAACACATTCAAAACAAAGCTTTTTAAATCAAATAAAAGTCAAATGCATTCAACAAAAGCTAATTGAATCAAATGATAGTCAAATGCATTTTATAAAGGTAATTAAATCAAATGAAAGTCAAACACATTAAAACAAAGCTAATTGATTCAAATGAAAGTCAAACACATTCAAACAAAGCTTTTTGAATCAAATTAAAGTCAAATGCATTCAAAGAAGCTATTTGAATCAAATGAAAGTCAAATGCATTCTACAAATCATATTGAATCAAATGAAAGCCAAATGCATTCTACAAAACTAATTAAATCAAATGAAAGTCAAACACATTCAAACAAAGCTAATTGATTCAAATAAAAGCCAAACTGATTCAAACAAAGTTTTTGATTCAAAATTAAAGTCATATGCATTCTACAAAGCTAATAAAGTCAAATGAAAGTCAAATGCATTCTAAAAAGCTAATTGAATCAAATGAAAGTCAAACACATTCAAACAAAGCTTTTTGAATCATATTAAAAGTCAAATGCATTCAAAGAAGGTATTTGAATCAAATGAAAGTCAGATGCATTTTTCAAATCATATTGAATCAAATGAAAGTCAAATGCATTCTACAAAGCTAATTAAATCAAATGAAAGTCAAACACAATAAAACAAAGCTAATTGAATCAAATGAAAGTCAGCCACAGTCAAACAAAGCTTTTTTAATCAAAAGAAAGTCAAATGCTTTCAACAAAGCTCATTGAATCAAATGAAAGTCAAATGCATTCTATAAAGCTAATTAAATCAAATGAAACTCAAACACATTCAAACAAAGCTAATTGATTCAAATGAAAGTCAAACTCATTCAAACAAAGTTTTTGAATCAAAATTAAAGTCATATGCATACAACAAAGCTAATAAAAGTCAAATGAAAGTCAAATGCATTTTAAAAGCTAATTGAATCAAATGAAAGTCAAACACATTCAAACAAAGCATTTTGAATCAAATGAAAGTGAAATGCTTTCAACAAAGCTAATTGAATCAAATGAAAGTCAAACTCATTCAAATAAAGCTTTTTGAATCGTATGAAAGTAAAAATGCATTTAACATAGCTAAGTGAATCAAATGAAAGTCAAATGCATTCTACAAAGCTAATTGAATCTAATAAAAGTCAAACACATTGAAACAAAGGTAATTGAATCAAATGAAATTCAAACACATTCAAACAATGGTTTTTGAATCAAATGAAAGTCTAATGCATTCTATAAAGCTAATTGTATCAAATGAAAATCAAACACATTCAAACAAAGCTATTTAAATCAAGTGAAAGTCAAATGCATTCTACAAAGCATATTGAATCAAATGAAAGTCAAGCACAATCAAACAAAGCTAATTGAATCAAATGAATGTCTAATGCATTCTACAACGCCAATTGAATCAAATGAAAGTCAAACACATTCAAACAAAGCTTTTTGAATCAAATCAAAGTAAAATGCATTCATTAAAGCTAATTGTATCAAATAAAATTCAAATGCATTCTACAAAGCAAATTAAATCAAATGAAAGTAAAACACATTCAAACATAGCTAATTGATACAAATAAAAGTCAAACATATTCAAACAAAGCTTTTTAAATCATATGAAAGTCAAATGCATTCCACAAAGTTAATTTAATCAAATGAAAGTCAAATGCATTTTACAAAGCTAATTGAATCAATTGAAAATGAAAAGCATTCAAACAAAGCTAATTGAATCAAATCAAACTCTAATGCATTCTACAAATCTAATTGAATCAAATGAAAGTCAAACACATTCAAACAAAGCATTTTGAACCAAATGAAAGTGAAATGCTTTCAACAAAGCTAATTGAATCAAATGAAAGTCAAACTCATTCAAATAAAGCTTTTTGAATCGTATGAAAGTAAAATGCTTTCAACATAGCTAAGTGAATCAAATGAAAGTCAAATGCATTCTACAAAGTTAATTGAATCTAATAAAAGTCAAACACATTGAAACAAAGGTAATTGAATCAAATGAAAGTCAAACACATTCAAACAATGGTTTTTGAATCAAATGAAAGTCTAATGCATTCTATAAAGCTAATTGTATCAAAAGAAAATCAAACACATTCAAACAAAGCTATTTAAATAAAGTGAAAGTCAAATGCATTCTACAAAGCTAATTGAATCAATTGAAAGTGAAAAGCATTCAAACAAAGCTAATTAAACAAAATGAAAGTCTAATGCATTCTGCAAAGCTAATTGAATCAAATGAAAGTCAAACACATTCAAACAAAACTTTATGAATCTAATGAAAGTCAAATGCATTCAACAAAGCTAATTTAATCAAATGAAAGTCAAACACAATCACACAACGCTATTTGAATCAAATGAAAGTCTAATGCATTCTACAAAGCTAATTGAATCAAAAGAAAGTCAAACACATTCAAACAAAGCTTTTTAAATCAAATAAAAGTCAAATGCATTCAACAAAGCTAATTGAATCAAATGATAGTCAAATGCATTTTATAAAGGTAATTAAATCAAATGAAAGTCAAACACATTAAAACAAAGCTAATTGATTCAAATGAAAGTCAAACACATTCAAACAAAGCTTTTTGAATCAAATTAAAGTCAAATGCATTCAAAGAAGCTATTTGAATCAAATGAAAGTGAAATGCATTCTACAAATCATATTGAATCAAATGAAAGCCAAATGCATTCTACAAAACTAATTAAATCAAATGAAAGTCAAACACATTCAAACAAAGCTAATTGATTCAAATAAAAAGCCAAACTGATTCAAACAAAGTTTTTGATTCAAAATTAAAGTCATATGCATTCTACAAAGCTAATAAAGTCAAATGAAAGTCAAATGCATTCTAAAAAGCTAATTGAATCAAATGAAAGTCAAACACATTCAAACAAAGCTTTTTGAATCATATTAAAAGTCAAATGCATTCAAAGAAGGTATTTGAATCAAATGAAAGTCAGATGCATTTTTCAAATCATATTGAATCAAATGAAAGTCAAATGCATTCTACAAAGCTAATTAAATCAAATGAAAGTCAAACACAATAAAACAAAGCTAATTGAATCAAATGAAAGTCAGCCACAGTCAAACAAAGCTTTTTTAATCAAAAGAAAGTCAAATGCTTTCAACAAAGCTCATTGAATCAAATGAAAGTCAAATGCATTCTATAAAGCTAATTAAATCAAATGAAACTCAAACACATTCAAACAAAGCTAATTGATTCAAATGAAAGTCAAACTCATTCAAACAAAGTTTTTGAATCAAAATTAAAGTCATATGCATACAACAAAGCTAATAAAAGTCAAATGAAAGTCAAATGCATTTTAAAAGCTAATTGAATCAAATGAAAGTCAAACACATTCAAACAAAGCATTTTGAATCAAATGAAAGTGAAATGCTTTCAACAAAGCTAATTGAATCAAATGAAAGTCAAACTCATTCAAATAAAGCTTTTTGAATCGTATGAAAGTAAAATGCATTTAACATAGCTAAGTGAATCAAATGAAAGTCAAATGCATTCTACAAAGCTAATTGAATCTAATAAAAGTCAAACACATTGAAACAAAGGTAATTGAATCAAATGAAATTCAAACACATTCAAACAATGGTTTTTGAATCAAATGAAAGTCTAATGCATTCTATAAAGCTAATTGTATCAAATGAAAATCAAACACATTCAAACAAAGCTATTTAAATCAAGTGAAAGTCAAATGCATTCTACAAAGCATATTGAATCAAATGAAAGTCAAGCACAATCAAACAAAGCTAATTGAATCAAATGAATGTCTAATGCATTCTACAACGCCAATTGAATCAAATGAAAGTCAAACACATTCAAACAAAGCTTTTTGAATCAAATCAAAGTAAAATGCATTCATTTAAGCTAATTGTATCAAATAAAATTCAAATGCATTCTACAAAGCAAATTAAATCAAATGAAAGTAAAACACATTCAAACATAGCTAATTGATACAAATAAAAGTCAAACATATTCAAACAAAGCTTTTTAAATCATATGAAAGTCAAATGCATTCCACAAAGTTAATTTAATCAAATGAAAGTCAAATGCATTTTACAAAGCTAATTGAATCAATTGAAAATGAAAAGCATTCAAACAAAGCTAATTGAATCAAATCAAACTCTAATGCATTCTACAAATCTAATTGAATCAAATGAAAGTCAAACACATTCAAACAAAGTTTTTTGAATCAAATGAAAGTCAAATGCATTCAACAAAGCTAATTGAATCAAATGAAAGTCAAACACATTCAAACAAAGGTAATTGAATCAAATGAAAGTCAAACACATTCAAACAAAGGTAATTGAATCAAATGAAATTCAAACACATTAAAACAAAGCTTTTTGAATCAATTGAAAGTCAAATGCATTCAACAAAGCTAATTGAATAAAATGAAAGTCAAACACAATCAAACAAAGCTAATTGAATCAAATGAAAGTCTAATGCATTCTACAACGCCAATTGAATCAAATGAAAGTCAAACACATTCAAACAAAGCTTTTTGAATCAAATGAAAGTCAAATGCATTCATCAAAGCTAATTAAATCAAATGAAAGTCAAATGCATTCTACAAAGATAATTAAATCAAATGAAAGTAAAACACATTCAAACATAGCTAATTGATTCAAATAAAAGTCAAACACATTCAAACAAAGGTTTTTGAATCATATGAAAGTCAATTGCATTCCAAAAACCTAATTTAATCAAATGAAAGTACAATGCATTCTACAAAGCTAATTGAATCAATTTGATGTAAATCTAAATACCCCCTCCCGAATATCGGTTGATGGATTTAAAAATACTTATAGTTAGAATACTCAGATATCATGGAACAAGATAAAAGGGCCAAAACTCAAGGACACACTCAAAGTTTTGGGGTTTTAGGCCAGAGATAAGACTCACTCAATCTCTCCTAAGCTTATCACTCAAGACTCACTCAAAGCAATAAGGGAACACTTGAACTTGAGACAAACTCTAAGTTAAAATGCTATAAACACAAGGTTTTTTTATCAAATCTCAAAACTGCCTTTTAATTTCTGTTTTGCTCTCCCTTTTATTGAGGAAAGGAGCAGCAAAAGCACACCAAAAGCCAAGGAAACCGTCCAAGAATGAAAGGCCAACAGCCAATGGTTTCCTCCTTGATTTAAGCCTTGATTTAAGCTAAGTAATGAAAGCATAATAAAGCCTATTGATAACCCCCCCATTACAACCGGCCAAGAGCTAGATTCTTGGCATTATTTCAGCAACATTAACTAGCACATAAGTTAATAATAGATAGTAAATGGCCTAGGATCCACACGCCCAAAATAGTCATGAAATGCGTCCAAAATGTGATGCTAGCCAACCGTGTACCAATCTTCAATCTTCCCATGAAATGCAGCATATAATTTCACCCTTCTTTGTGAATGGGAAAAACCCAAGAGTCTCTAAGACTAAAGCAACAGGTTCATTAGATGTCCACTTTGGATCATTCCCCCCTTCTTCAAAAGAGTTTGCCCTCAAACTTGAATCATCAAAGTATGGTGATAAATCCCCTACATTGAAAGTCGCACTAACACCCATCAATTTGTCTGGTAGCTCAATTTTGTAAGCACTATCGTTCACCCTCTCAAGAACCTTAAAAGAACCATCAGAACGAGGCATAAGCTTGTTTTTGCGAAGCTTAGGGAACCTCTCCTTCCTCAAATGCACCCAAACCAAGTCCCCGGGATGAAAAATAGGCTGTTTGCGTTTCTTATTGGCTCGCTCTTGGTATTTTTTATTCATCTCCTCAATTCTTTTCTTCACTTGCTCACAGGTTTTTTGAAAGGTTTCCACCCTCTTTTTAGAATCTTTCTCTACCATGTCACTCTTAACCATAGGAACAAGATCAATCGGCACAAATGGGTTCACTCCATAAACTACTTCAAATGGAGAACGGGAAGTAGTTAGGGAATGAGCTCTATTGTAAGCAAACTCCGCATGGGCTAATTTCATGTCCCAATCTTTTTGCGTTTTGCTCACAAGACCTCGTAACAAAGTACCCAAAGTTCTATTAGTGACCTCGGTTTGCCCATCGGTTTGGGGATGATGCGAGGTACTAAATAGTAACTTGGTACCCACAAGTTTCCATAGGGTTCTCCAAAAGTGACTAAGGAATTTGGAGTCCCTATCAGATACTATACTTCGAGGAATGCCATGGAGTTTGACAATTTCCTTGAAGTACAGCTCGGCCACTTTCACGGCATCATCAGTTTTATTACAAGCTACAAAGTGTGCCATTTTAGAGAATCTATCTACAACAACCATGATGTTATCTCTTCCCCTTTGAGTGCGAGGCAATCCAACAATGAAATCCATGCTAACACTTTCCCATGGAGCATCCGGAACTGGCAACGGAGTATAAAGACCCTTTGTGAAGTGTCCCTTAGCCTTTTGACAAGTAGCACATCTCTCCACAACATGAGTAACATCCTTGATCATTCTAGGCCAATAGAAGTGTTCACCTAGAATATCAAGAGTCTTTTGTATCCCAAAATGACCGGCTAAACCTCCACCATGCACTTCTCTCACTAATAACTCCCTAACCCCACTCTTCGGAACACATAGCTTGTTACCTTTAAAGAGGTAGCCATCTTGTCTCACAAACTCTTTGGTAGGATTCTCTATCTCGCTAGCAAAGTCGGGATCATTTATGTAACATTCCTTGAGTTGTTCAAAACCCAAGATCTTAGCATCCACCATGGAAAGTAAGTAGCTCCGACGAGACAATGCATCGGCCACAACATTACTCTTTCCATCCTTGTACTTGGAGCTAAAGGTAAATGATTGGAGAAACTCCACCCATTTAGCATGTCTCTTGTTGAGTTTTTGTTGCCCATGAATAAATTTCAGAGCCTCATGATCGGAATGAAGAACAAATGGTTTTGGTCTAAGGTAGTGAGACCAATGATCAAGTGCTCTAACTATGGCATAGAACTCACGGTCATAAGTGGAATAGTTCAACTTAGCCCCATTCAACTTCTCACTAAAGTAACTCACGGGCTTCTTCTCTTGAATCAAAACAGCACCTATTCCAATCCCACTTGCATCACACTCTACCTCAAACACTTTGTTGAAATCTGGTAGCACAAGTATAGGAGTGTTGCAAAGCATATGTTTAACCTTCTCAAAGGCTCGTTGAGCATTTTCTTCCCATACGAACTCACCCTTTTTGGTCAACTCGGTGATTGGAGCCATGATGGTAGAGAAGTTTTTGATGAACCGCCTATAGAAGGAGGCAAGTCCATGAAAACTTCTAACTTCGTGCACATTGGTTGGAGCCAACCAAGACTGGACTGCTTTTACCTTCTCCGGATCTACATGAACCCCCTCTCCTGTTACAATGTATCCTAAGAATACAACACTAGGAGTCATGAATACACATTTTTCAAGCTTACCATACAACTTCACCTCCCTCAATTTTTCAAACAATCTCCTCAAATGAATTACATGATCATCATTGTTTTTACTATACACAAGAATGTCATCTAAGTAAACAACAACAAAATCATTAAGAAAAGGACGGAGAACTTCATTCATCAATCTCATGAAGGAGCTTGGGGCGTTGCAAAGCCCAAATGGCATCACTAACCACTCATACAACCCTTGTTTTGTTTTGAAAGCCGTCTTCCACTCATCCCCCTCTCGAATTCTCATTTGATGGTACCCACTCCTTAAATCTATTTTGGAAAAGACTAAGGCACCACTCAACTCATCTAACATATCTTGCAATCGAGGCATAGGAAAACGGTATTTGACCGTTATATTGTTAATGGAACGACTATCAACACACATTCTCCATGTACCATCTTTTTTTGGTACTAAGAGGGCTGGAACCGCGCAAGGACTAAGGCTTTCTTTCACATAACCTCTCTCAAGTAATTCGTTCACTTGCTTTTCAAGTTCCTTACTCTCTTCCGGATTACACCTATAGGCAGCCTTGTTGGGCAAAGGTGCTCCTGGAATTAAGTCAATGGCGTGCTCAATGCCTCTAATTGGAGGTAGGCCTTTGGGCAAGTCATTGGGGAACACATCTTGGTACTCTTCTAATAACTCATTTAGCATGGATGAGTTAATACAAGTAGTACCATTATCATCTTTGGTCCTTACCACCAAAGCATACCCTCCCCCCATTTCTTTCATTATTCGTTCATATTCATTACAAGTTACAAGATAGTTGCTTTTCTCTTTTTCTTTCTTAGGAACTTTAGGAGGTAAAGGCACTAACTTAACTTTTCTACCATTTTTGGTAGTTACAATATACACATTAGTTTTCCCTTTATGCTCCGAATCATGATCAAACTGCCACGGTCTTCCAAGCAACAAATGACACGCATCCATAGGAAGAATATCACACCAACGCTCATCTTCGAACCCTCCAATGGAATAAGACACCAATGCTTGCTTCTTGACTCTAATGCTTGTGCCATCATTCAACCAATTGAGCTTGTAAGGTTCACCATGGTCTCTAGTGGGTAGCTTCAATTTACTCACAGCCTCGGATGAAACAACATCTGTTTGGGCACCACTATCAACAATCACATTGCAAGTCTTCTCTCCTATCTTGCATCTAGTGTGGAACAAGTTGTTTCGTTGTTTAAGATCAATATCGGGTTCATTATACAAGATTCTACGAACCACCATCATGTTGAACTCATCTTCGGGTTGAATCTCTTCCTCATACTCTTCATCAAACTCGCAACCCTCCTCATGAGCCACAAAGTTATAGACCTTTTCTTCCTCATCCATGAGAGCACATTGAGAGGCTGTTAACACACTCTTACTAGGACATTCCGATGCAATATGTCCTCTCCCATGACACTTGAATCATTTTCTCCTAGTTGAAAGCTCACTAGGCGAAACTACTTGTTTTTCTTTCCCTTTTGATGAGATAGGTGAAAAGGTTTTACTTTGAAAAGTACTCCCTTTAGAGTTGAAAGGAGTAAATTTCGAAGTATTCTTGAAAGAAGAAGTTTTGGGCTTCTCTTTCTCCCTTTCTTCTTTAAGTTGAGACTCATACTTCAAAGCTAGTTTGCATACATCACTAAAAGTGGCATAATGAGTAACTTCCACTTTCCTATTAATTTCTTTGGTCAACCCCTTGACAAATCTAGCAATTTTGTAAGCCTCCTTTTCTTGCAAGTCGCAAGTCAAGCCTAACCTTTCAAATTCTTTTATGTAATCCTCCACACTCATGTTTTCTTGTGATAGGTGGGTTAATTTTAAGTATTGATCTTGTTCATACTCTTTACTTACCCATTTTTCCCTCATTTTCTTTTTTTAATTTTTCCCACGAGTCTATCTTATCTTTCCCTTCTCTTCTTCTATTTGACTTGAGGTTTTCATACCACAATGCAGCTAGTTTAGTGAGTTTAAGGACAGCCAACTTGAACCGTTTCCTATCATCATACCCCTTGTAATCAAAAACGGTTTCAATTTGCCTAACCCAATCTAAGAAAGCCTCACAATCATGCCCTCCATCAAATTCATGCATATCAATTTTTAGACCCCTATCTTCATCAAATTGTTACCACTATTTTCATCCTCCTCCTCTAATTCATTTATTTTCCTAGTGGCCTTAAGGAGCATATCAGATATGGCATCCATCCTAGTATCTTGTTGTGCCTTAGAGACTTCACTCTCTTCTGTTTTTTTCTCCAAATTCTCCAATTTCTCAGCGATTACTTGCAACATTCTAGCAAGCTCCTCACTAGACATGATTTCCACTATTTTTGCTTGGATATTACAAGTACAATGAAAACTGCCGAAATTAGAGACAAAATGAAAAACGAAAATTGCCTCTAGACTCTCAAAGGCTTACAAATTCAGAATATTCAGATCAAAACAACCAATTTGCAAAAAAGAAATTCCTCAAAAGCTTTTCGGATGAGGGAGAAATCTTCAATTGAATTCTGCCTTCCCGGTTTTGCCTCTTTTCTGCGCTGCTGCGAAAAACCTGCCCAGTTTATTAGCAGAAAGATTCCAAAATATCTGAAAATTTTTGTGAGTAATCTACGCAAAAAAATATCCAGATTCAAAAAAGAAATAACTCGATTTGGACAGAAAACGAAGGAGATATGTCCTTCTCAAACCGCAACTCCAAACTGATTGAATTCTGCCGTTTTGCTCCAAACGCCTTCAAACTCGATTTTCTTTAAGAAAACCCTTAACCTGGCTCTGATACCAGATGATGTAAATCTAAATACCCCCTCCCGAATATGGGTTGATGGATTTAAAAATACTTATAGTTAGAATACTCAGATATCATGGAACAAGATAAAAGGGCCAAAACTCAAGGACACACTCAAAGTTTTGGGGTTTTAGGCCAGAGATAAGACTCACTCAATCTCTCCTAAGCTTATCACTCAAGACTCACTCAAAGCAATAAGGGAACACTTGAACTTGAGACAACCTCTAAGTTAAAATGCTATAAACACAAGGTTTTTTTTTATCAAATCTCAAAACTGCCTTTTAATTTCTATTTTGCTCTCCCTTTTATAGAGGAAAGGAGCAGCAAAAGCACACCAAAAGCCAAGGAAACCGTCCAAGAATGAAAGGCCAACAGCCAATGGTTTCCTCCTTGATTTAAGCCTTGATTTAAGCTAAGTAATGAAAGCATAATAAAGCCTATTGATAACCCCCCCATTACAACCGGCCAAGAGCTAGATTCTTGGCATTATTTCAGCAACATTAACTAGCACATAAGTTAATAATAGATAGTAAATGGCCTAGGATCCACACGCCCAAAATAGTCATGAAATGCGTCCAAAATGTGATGCTAGCCAACCGTGTACCAATCTTCAATCTTCCCATGAAATGCAGCATAGAATTTCACCCTTCTTTGTGAATGGGAAAAACCCAAGAGTCTCTAAGACTAAAGCAACAGGTTCATTAGATGTCCACTTTGGATCATTATGGAAAGTGAAAAGCATTCAAACAAAGCTAATTAAATCAAATGAAAGTCTAATGCATTCTGCAAAGCTAATTGAATCAAATGAAAGTCAAACACATTCAAACAAAACTTTATGAATCTAATGAAAGTCAAATGCATTCAATAAAGCTAATTTAATCAAATGAAAGTCAAACACAATCACACAACGCTATTTGAATCAAATGAAAGTCTAATGCATTCTACAAAGCTAATTGAATCAAAAGAAAGTCAAACACATTCAAACAAAGCTTTTTAAATCAAATAAAAGTCAAATGCATTCAACAAAGCTAATTGAATCAAATGAGAGTCAAATGCATTTTATAAAGGTAATTAAATCACATGAAAGTCAAACACATTAAAACAAAGCTAATTGATTCAAATGAAAGTCAAACACATTCAAACAAAGCTTTTTGAATCAAATTAAAGTCAAATGCATTCAAAGAAGCTATTTGAATCAAATGAAAGTCAAATGCATTCTACGAATCATATTGAATCAAATGAAAGCCAAATGCATTCTACAAAGCTAATTAAATCAAATGAAAGTCAAACACATTCAAACAAAGCTAATTGATTCAAATAAAAGCCAAACTGATTCAAACAAAGTTTTTGATTCAAAATTAAAGTCATATGCATTCTACAAAGCTAATAAAGTCAAATGAAAGTCAAATGCATTCTAAAAAGCTAATTGAATCAAATGAAAGTCAAACACATTCAAACAAAGCTTTTTGAATCATATTAAAAGTCAAATGCATTCAAAGAAGCTATTTGAATCAAATGAAAGTCAGATGCATTTTTCAAATCATATTGAACCAAATGAAAGTCAAATGCATTCTACAAAGCTAATTAAATCAAATGAAAGTCAAACACAATAAAACAAAGCTAATTGAATCAAATGAAAGTCAACCACATTCAAACAAAGCTTTTTTAATCAAAAGAAAGTCAAATGCTTTCAACAAAGCTCATTGAATCAAATGAAAGTCAAATGCATTCTATAAAGCTAATTAAATCAAATGAAACTCAAACACATTCAAACAAAGGTAATTGATTCAAATGAAAGTCAAACTCATTCAAACAAAGTTTTTGAAAAAAATTAAAGTCATATGCATACAACAAAGCTAATAAAGTCAAATGAAAGTCAAATGCATTTTAAAAGCTATTTGAATCAAATGAAAGTCAAACACATTCGAACAAAGCATTTTGAATCAAATGAAAGTCAAATTCATTCAAACAAAGCTTTTTGAATCGTATGAAAGTAAAATGCATTTAACAAAGCTAAGTGAATCAAATGAAAGTCAAATGCATTCTACAAAGCTAATTGAATCTAATAAAAGTCAAACACATTCAAACAAAGGTAATTGAATTAAATGAAAGTCAAACACATTCAAACAATGGTTTTTGAATCAAATGAAAGTCTAATGCATTCTATAAAGCTAATTGTATCAAATGAAAATCAAACACATTCAAACAAAGCTATTGAAATCAAATGAAAGTCAAATGTATTCTACAAAGCATATTGAATCAAATGAAAGTCAAGCACAATCAAACAAAGCTAATTGAATCAAATGAATGTCTAATGCATTCTACAACGCCAATTGAATCAAATGAAAGTCAAACACATTCAAACAAAGCTTTTTGAATCAAATCAAAGTAAAATGCATTTATTAAAGCTAATTGTATCAAATAAAATTCAAATGCATTCTACAAAGCAAATTAAATCAAATGAAAGTAAAACACATTCAAACATAGCTAATTGATACAAATAAAAGTCAAACATATTCAAACAAAGCTTTTTAAATCATATGAAAGTCAAATGCATTCAACAAAGCTAATTTAATTAAATGAAAGTCAAATGCATTTTACAAAGCTAATTGAATCAATTGAAAATGAAAAGCATTCAAACAAAGCTAATTGAATCAAATGAAACTCTAATGCATTCTACAAATCTAATTGAATCAAATGAAAGTCAAACACATTAAAACAAAGCTTTTTGAATCAAATGAAAGTCAAATGCATTCAACAAAGCTAATTGAATCAAATGAAAGTCAAACGCATTCAAACAAAGGTAATTGAATCAAACGAAAGTCAAACACATTCAAACAAAGCTTTTTGAATCAATTGAAAGTCAAATGCATTCAACAAAGCTAATTGAATCAAATGAAAGTCAAACACAATCAAACAAAGCTAATTGAATCAAATGAAAGTCTAATGCATTCTACAACGCCAATTAAATCAAATGAAAGTCAAACACATTCAAACAAAGCTTTTTGAATCAAATGAAAGTCAAATGCATTCATCAAAGCTAATTAAATCAAATGAAAGTTAGATGCATTCTACAAAGATTAATTGTATCAAATGAAAATCAAAACACATTCAAACAAAGCTATTGAAATCAAATGAAAGTCAAATGCATTCTACAAAGCATATTGAATCAAATGAAAGTCAAGCACAATCAAACAAAGCTAATTGAGTCAAATGAATGTCTAATGCATTCTACAACGCCAATTGAATCAAATGAAAGTCAAACACATTCAAACAAAGCTTTTTGAATCAAATCAAAGTAAAATGCATTTATTAAAGCTAATTGTATCAAATAAAATTCAAATGCATTCTACAAAGCAAATTAAATCAAATGAAAGTAAAACACATTCAAACATAGCTAATTGATACAAATAAAAGTCAAACATATTCAAACAAAGCTTTTTAAATCATATGAAAGTCAAATGCATTCAACAAAGCTAATTTAATTAAATGAAAGTCAAATGCATTTTACAAAGCTAATTGAATCAATTGAAAATGAAAAGCATTCAAACAAAGCTAATTGAATCAAATGAAACTATAATGCATTCTACAAATCTAATTGAATCAAATGAAAGTCAAACACATTAAAACAAAGCTTTTTGAATCAAATGAAAGTCAAATGCATTCAACAAAGCTTTTTGAATCAAATGAAAGTCAAACGCATTCAAACAAAGGTAATTGAATCAAACGAAAGTCAAACACATTCAAACAAAGCTTTTTGAATCAATTGAAAGTCAAATGCATTCAACAAAGCTAATTGAATCAAATGAAAGTCAAACACAATCAAACAAAGCTAATTGAATCAAATGAAAGTCTAATGCATTCTACAACGCCAATTGAATCAAATGAAAGTCAAACACATTCAAACAAAGCTTTTTGAATCAAATGAAAGTCAAATGCATTCATCAAAGCTAATTAAATCAAATGAAAGTCAAATGCATTCTACAAAGATTAATAAATCAAATGAAAGTAAAACACATTCAAACATAGCTAATTGATTCAAATAAAAGTCAAACACATTCAAACAAAGGTTATTGAATCATATGAAAGTCAATTGCATTCCAAAAACCTAATTTAATCAAATGAAAGTCAAATGCATTCTACAAAGCTTATTGAATCAATTGAAAGTGAAAAGCATTCAAACAAAGCTAATTAAATCAAATGAAAGTCTAATGCATTCTGCAAAGCTAATTGAATCAAATGAAATTCAAACACATTCAAACAAAACTTTATGAATCTAATGAAAGTCAAATGCATTCAACAAAGCTAATTTAATCAAATGAAAGTCAATCACAATCGCACAACGCTATTTGAATCAAATGAAAGTCTAATGCATTCTACAAAGCTAATTGAATCAAAAGAAAGTCAAACACATTCAAACAAAGCTTTTTAAATCAAATAAAAGTCAAATGCATTCAACAAAGCTAATTGAATCAAATGAGAGTCAAATGCATTTTATAAAGGTAATTAAATCAAGTAAAAGTCAAACACATTAAAACAAAGTTAATTGATTCAAATGAAAGTCAAACACATTCAAACAAAGCTTTTTGAATCAAATTAAAGTCAAATGCATTCAAAGAAGCTATTTGAATCAAATGAAAGTCAAATGCATTCTACAAATCATATTGAATCAAATGAAAGCCAAATGCATTCTACAAAGCTAATTAAATCAAATGAAAGTCAAACACATTCAAACAAAGCTAATTGATTCAAATAAAAGCCAAACTGATTCAAACAAAGTTTTTGATTCAAAATTAAAGTCATATGCATTCTACAAAGCTAATAAAGTCAAATGAAAGTCAAATGCATTCTAAAAAGCTAATTGAATCAAATGAAAGTCAAACACATTCAAACAAAGGTTTTTGAATCATATTAAAAGTCAAATGCATTCAAAGAAGCTATTTGAATCAAATGAAAGTCAGATGCATTTTTCAAATCATATTGAACCAAATGAAAGTTAAATGCATTCTACAAAGCTAATTAAATCAAATGAAAGTCAAACACAATAAAAACAAAGCTAATTGAATCAAATGAAAGTCAACCACATTCAAACAAAGCTTTTTTAATCAAAACAAAGTCAAATGCTTTCAACAAAGCTCATTGAATCAAATGAAAGTCAAATGCATTCTATAAAGCTAATTAAATCAAATGAAACTCAAACACATTCAAACAAAGCTAATTGATTCAAATGAAAGTTAAACTCATTCAAACAAAGTTTTTGAAACAAAATTAAAGTCATATGCATACAACAAAAGCTAATAAAGTCAAATGAAAGTCAAATGCATTTTAAAAGCTATTTGAATCAAATGAAAGTCAAACACATTCGAACAAAGCATTTTGAATCAAATGAAAGTCAAATTCATTCAAACAAAGCTTTTTGAATCGTATGAAAGTAAAATGCATTTAACAAAGCTAAGTGAATCAAATGAAAGTCAAATGCATTCTACAAAGCTAATTGAATCTAATAAAAAGCAAACACATTCAAACAAAGGTAATTGAATCAAATGAAAGTCAAACACATTCAAACAATGGTTTTTGAATCAAATGAAAGTCTAATGCATTCTATAAAGCTAATTGTATCAAATGAAAATCAAACACATTCAAACAAAGCTATTTAAATCAAATGAAAGTCAAATGCATTCTACAAAGCATATTGAATCAAATGAAAGTCAAGCACAATCAAACAAAGCTAATTGAATCAAATGAATGTCTAATGCATTCTACAACGCCAATTGAATCAAATGAAAGTCAAACACATTCAAACAAAGCTTTTTGAATCAAATCAAAGTAAAATGAATTCATTAAAGCTAATTGTATCAAATGAAATTCAAATGCATTCTACAAAGCAAATTAAATCAAATGAAAGTAAAAAAACATTCAAACATAGCTAATTGATACAAATAAAAGTCAAAACATATTCAAACAAAGCTTTTTAAATCATATGAAAGTCAAATGCATTCAACAAAGCTAATTTAATCAAATGAAAGTCAAATGCATTTTACAAAGCTAATTGAATCAATTGAAAATGAAAAGCATTCAAACAAAGCTAATTGAATCAAATGAAACTCTAATGCATTCTACAAATCTAATTGAATCAAATGAAAGTCAAACACATTAAAACAAAGCTTTTTGAATCAAATGAAAGTCAAATGCATTCAACAAAGCTAATTGAATCAAATGAAAGTCAAACACAATTAAACAAAGGTAATTGAATCAAATGAAAGTCAAACACATTCAAACAAAGGTAATTGAATCAAACGAAAGTCAAACACATTCAAACAAAGCTTTTTGAATCAATTGAAAGTCAAATGCATTCAACAAAGCTAATTGAATCAAATGAAAGTCAAACACAATCAAACAAAGCTAATTGAATCAAATGAAAGTCTAATGCATTCTACAACGCCAATTGAATCAAATGAAAGTCAAACACATTCAAACAAAGCTTTTTGAATCAAATGAAAGTCAAATGCATTCATCAAAGCTAATTAAATCAAATGAAAGTCAAATGCATTCTACAAAGATAATTAAATCAAATGAAAGTAAAACACATTCAAACATAGCTAATTGATTCAAATAAAAGTCAAACACATTCAAACAAAGGATTTTGAATCATATGAAAGTCAATTGCATTCCAAAAACCTAATTTAACCAAATGAAAGTCAAATGCATTCTACAAAGCTAATTGAATCAATTGAAAGTGAAAAGCATTCAAACAAAGCTAATTAAATCAAATGAAAGTCTAATGCATTCTACAAAGGTAATTGAATCAAATGAAAGTCAATCACATAAAAACAAAACTTTATGAATCTAATGAAAGTCAAATGCATTCAACAAAGCTATTTTAATCAAATGAAAGTCAAACACAATCACACAACGCTATTTGAATCAAATGAAAGTCTAATGCATTCTACAAAGCTAATTGAATCAAAAGAAAGTCAAACACATTCAAACAAAGCTTTTTAAATCAAATAAAAGTCAAATGCATTCAACAAAGCTAATTGAATCAAATGAGAGTCAAATGCATTTTATAAAGGTAATTAAATCAAATGAAAGTCAAACACATTAAAACAAAGCTAATTGATTCAAATGAAAGTCAAACACATTCAAACAAAGCTTTTTGAATCAAATTAAAGTCAAATGCATTCAAAGAAGCTATTTGAATCAAATGAAAGTCAAATGCATTCTACAAATCATATTAAATCAAATGAAAGCCAAATGCATTCTACAAAGCTAATTAAATCAAATGAAAGTCAAACACATTCAAACAAAGCTAATTGATTCAAATAAAAGCCAAACTGATTCAAAATTAAAGTCATATGCATTCTACAAAGCTAATAAAGTCAAATGAAAGTCAATTGCATTCTAAAAAAGCTAATTGAATCAAATGAAAGTCAAACACATTCAAACAAAGCTTTTTAAATCATATTAAAAGTCAAATGCATTCAAAGAAGCTATTTGAATCAAATGAAAGTCAGATGCATTTTTCAAATCATATTGAATCAAATGAAAGTCAAATGCATTCTACAAAGCTAATTAAATCAAATGAAAGTCAAACACAATAAAACAAAGCTAATTGAATCAAATGAAAGTCAGCCACATTCAAACAAAGCTTTTTTAATCAAAAGAAAGTCAAATGCTTTCAACAAAGCTCATTGAATCAAATGAAAGTCAAATGCATTCTATAAAGCTAATTAAATCAAATGAAAGTCAAACACATTCAAACAAAGCTAATTGATTCAAATGAAAGTCAAACTCATTCAAACAAAGTTTTTGAATCAAAATTAAAGTCATATGCATAAAACAAAGCTAATAAAGTCAAATGAAAGTCAAATGCATTTTAAAAGCTAATTGAATCAAATGAAAGTCAAACACATTCAAACAAAGCATTTTGAATCAAATGAAAGTGAAATGCTTTCAACAAAGCTAATTGAATCAAATGAAAGTCAAACTCGTTCAAACAAAGCTTTTTGAATCAAATTAAAGTCAAATGCATTCAAAGAAGCTATTTGAATCAAATGAAAGTCAAATGCATTCTACAAATCATATTAAATCAAATGAAAGCCAAATGCATTCTACAAAGCTAATTAAATCAAATGAAAGTCAAACACATTCAAACAAAGCTAATTGATTCAAATAAAAGCCAAACTGATTCAAAATTAAAGTCATATGCATTCTACAAAGCTAATAAAGTCAAATGAAAGTCAATTGCATTCTAAAAAGCTAATTGAATCAAATGAAAGTCAAACACATTCAAACAAAGCTTTTTTAAATCATATTAAAAGTCAAATGCATTCAAAGAAGCTATTTGAATCAAATGAAAGTCAGATGCATTTTTCAAATCATATTGAATCAAATGAAAGTCAAATGCATTCTACAAAGCTAATTAAATCAAATGAAAGTCAAACACAATAAAACAAAGCTAATTGAATCAAATGAAAGTCAGCCACATTCAAACAAAGCTTTTTTAATCAAAAGAAAGTCAAATGCTTTCAACAAAGCTCATTGAATCAAATGAAAGTCAAATGCATTCTATAAAGCTAATTAAATCAAATGAAAGTCAAACACATTCAAACAAAGCTAATTGATTCAAATGAAAGTCAAACTCATTCAAACAAAGTTTTTGAATCAAAATTAAAGTCATATGCATAAAACAAAGCTAATAAAGTCAAATGAAAGTCAAATGCATTTTAAAAGCTAATTGAATCAAATGAAAGTCAAACACATTCAAACAAAGCATTTTGAATCAAATGAAAGTGAAATGCTTTCAACAAAGCTAATTGAATCAAATGAAAGTCAAACTCGTTCAAACAAAGCTTTTTGAATCGTATGAAAGTAAAATGCATTTAACAAAGCTAAGTGAATCAAATGAAAGTCAAATGCATTACACAAAGCTAATTGAATCTAATAAAAGTCAAACACATTCAAAAAAAGGTAATTGAATCAAATGAAAGTCAAACACATTCAATCAATGGTTTTTGAATCAAATGAAAGTCTAATGCATTCTATAAAGCTAATTGTATCAAATAAAAATCAAACACATTCAAACAAAGCTATTTAAATCAAATAAAAGTCAAATGCATTCTACAAAGCATATTGAATCAAATGAAAGTCAAGCACAATCAAACAAAGCTAATTGAATCAAATGAATGTCTAATGCATTCTACAACGCCAATTGAATCAAATGAAAGTCAAACACATTCAAACAAAGCTTTTTGAATCAAATCAAAGTAAAATGCATTCATTAAAGCTAATTGTATCAAATGAAATTCAAATGCATTCTACAAAGCAAATTAAATCAAATGAAAGTAAAACATATTCAAACATAGCTAATTGATACAAATAAAAGTCAAACATATTCAAACAAAGCTTTTTAAATCATAATAAAGTCAAATGCATTCCACAAAGCTAATTTAATCAAATGAAAGTCAAATGCATTTTACAAAGCTAATTGAATCAATTGAAAATGAAAAGCATTCAAACAAAGCTAATTGAATCAAATGAAACTCTAATGCATTCTACAAATCTAATTGAATCAAATGAAAGTCAAACACATTCAAACAAAGCTTTTTGAATCAAATGAAAGTCAAATGCATTCAACAAAGCTAATTGAATCAAATGAAAGTCAAACACATTCAAACAAAGGTAATTGAATCAAATGAAAGTCAAACACATTCAAACAAAGGTAATTGAATCAAACGAAAGTCAAAACACATTCAAACAAAGCTTTTTGAATCAATTGAAAGTCAAATGCATTCAACAAAGCTAATTGAATCAAATGAAAGTCAAACACAATCAAACAAAGCTAATTGAATCAAATGAAAGTCTAATGCATTCTACAACGCCAATTGAATCAAATGAAAGTCAAACACATTCAAACAAAGCTTTTTGAATCAAATGAAAGTCAAATGCATTCATCAAAGCTAATTAAATCAAATGAAAGTCAAATGCATTCTACAAAGTTAATTAAATCAAATGAAAGTAAAACACATTCAAACATAGCTAATTGATTCAAATAAAAGTCAAACACATTCAAACAAAGGTTTTTGAATCATATGAAAGTCAATTGCATTCCAAAAACCTAATTTAATCAAATGAAAGTCAAATGCATTCTACAAAGCTAATTGAATCAATTGAAAGTGAAAAGCATTCAAACAAAGCTAATTAAATCAAATGAAAGTCTAATGCATTCTACAAAGCTAATTGAATCAAATGAAAGTCAAACACATTCAAACAAAACTTTTATGAATCTAATGAAAGTCAAATGCATTCAACAAAGCTAATTTAATCAAATGAAAGTCAAACACAATCACACAACGCTATTTGAATCAAATGAAAGTCTAATGCATTCTACAAAGCTAACTGAATCAAAAGAAAGTCAAACACATTCAAACAAAGCTTTTTAAATCAAATAAAAGTCAAATGCATTCAACAAAGCTAATTGAATCAAATGAGAGTCAAATGCATTTTATAAAGGTAATTAAATCAAATGAAAGTCAAACACATTAAAACAAAGCTAATTGATTCAGATGAAAGTCAAACACATCAAACAAAGCTTTTTGAATCAAATTAAAGTCAAATGCATTCAAAGAAGCTATTTGAATCAAATGAAAGTCAAATGCATTCTACAAATCATATTGAATCAAATGAAAGCCAAATGCATTCTACAAAGCTAATTAAATCAAATGAAAGTCAAACACATTCAAACAAAGCTAATTGATTCAAATAAAAGCCAACTGATTCAAAAAAAGTTTTTGATTCAAAATTAAAGTCATATGCATTCTACAAAGCTAATAAATCAAATGAAAGTCAAATGCATTCAAACAAAGCTTTTTGAATCATATTAAAAGTCAAATGCATTCAAAGAAGCTATTTGAATCAAATGAAAGTCAGATGCATTTTTCAAATCATATTGAATCAAATGAAAGTCAAATGCATTCTACAAAGCTAATTAAATCAAATGAAAGTCAAACACAATAAAACAAAGCTAATTGAATCAAATGAAAGTCAGCACGTTCAAACAAAGCTTTTTTAATCAAAAGAAAGTCAAATGCTTTCAACAAAGCTCATTGAATCAAATGAAAGTCAAATGCATTCTATAAAGCTAATTAAATCAAATGAAAGTCAAACACATTCAAACAAAGCTAATTGATTCAAATGAAAGTCAAACTCATTCAAACAAAGTTTTTGAATCAAAATTAAAGTCATATGCATACAACAAAGCTAATAAAGTCAAATGAAAGTCAAATGCATTTTAAA
>NW_018744225.1:0-54273 GCF_001683475.1 Chenopodium quinoa | reverse complement strand
GTGAGGTCAGTAGCCGGACGGTGAATTAATTTGCCAAACCTTTGGCACTTGTCACATTTTTTCACCATCTCCATTGCATCTGCTTCCAAAGTAGGCCAAAAGTAGCCCTGCCGCCTTGCCCTTTGAGCAAGCATCCTACCACCTATATGAGAAGCACAGTAACCAGAGTGAAGATCATCTAGTATCTCTCGTCCCTTTTCAGGAGTAACACACTTTAAGAAGGGTTGAAGGTACCCCCTCTTGTGAAGTTCTCCCTGTATCATTTCAAAACAGGAGGCTCGTTTTTTCAGTGCTGCCGCCTGTTGAGGATCATCCGGCAGTGTACCGTTTGTCAGATATGCCCTGATTGAATCCATCCAGGTTGAGCTTCTGTCTAGGATTCCAATAGGGTTTTCCTCGATGCTTCTCTTCTCCATTACTTCCCAAAAAACAGTTCGAGGAGTATCGGAGGAGGCGGATGATGCTAATTTTGACAGTGCATCTGCCTGGTTGTTTTCTGATCTCGGCACTTGGATCAGATGGAAATCCTCAAGGGAGCCGACTGCTTGTCGGACCGCCTGTAAATACTTGATCATGGCCGGATGGGTTGCTTCGTATTCGCCATTGTACTGACTCACTATCAATTGTGAATCAGAACAGGCGTCTATTTTTCTTGCCCCTGCCGCCTTACACATGCGGATCCCGGCTAGTAAAGCTTCATATTCTGCCTCATTGTTTGAAGCCTGAAAACTGAAGCGTAGAGCATACTCGAACCTGTCGCCCTCTGGAGATTGACATACGACGCCTGCTCCACAACCATTTGAAGTAGAGCTTCCGTCCACATATACCTTCCAGACTTGGTCTGGAACTTGAAAGTCAGGAGGACGAGTCATCTCTACAATAAAGTCAGCAAAGGCTTGCCCCTTCACTGCTTTTCTAGGCTCGAAAGTAACTTCGAGGCTCTGTATTTCTATGGCCCATTTGATCATTCGTCCTGACGACTCCATGATGGTAAGGGGCCGCTTGATTGGTTGGTCGGTATACACGACGACTGCATGTGCCAAAAAGTAGGGCTTCAATTTTTTAACAGCCATGAAGAGTGCAAGACCAAATTTCTCCACTAGGGGATACCTCAACTCGGCATTTTTCAGTACGTGACTGACAAAGTAGACCAGGAGCTGACAGCCGTCCCTTTCAGCAAGGAGCACAGCGCTTAACGCATGATCAGAGACGGCCAGGTACATGTAGAGATCCTCTTTGGGCAAAGGGCTGACCAGCCTCGGCAAGGAATGCAAGTGAACTTTTAATTTCTGGAAGGCGGCCTCAGCATCCGCCCCCATTCAAACCTTGCCTTTTTCTTAATTGCCTGGAAAAAGTATAGGCATTTGTCGCCTGATCGGCTTAGGAATCTCCCCAAGGCCGCCAGACAACCTGTTAACTTCTGAACCTCTCGGATGGTACGAGGCGACTGCATGTCAATGACCGCCTGCACCTTCTCAGGGTTCGCCTCTATTCCTCTCTGATTGATAAGGAATCCGAGAAATTTCCAGACTCAACTCCAATACACATTTCTTGGGATTGAGCATGACATGGTGCCGCCTGAGTGTGGCGAAAGTTTCTCGGAGGTCCGTCAGATGATCTTTCTGAAGTTTAGTCTTGACAATCATATCATCAATATATGCCTCGACGTTTCTCCCAATCTGATCAAAGAACACTGTGTTTATCATTCGTTGGAAGGTAGCCGGGCATTCTTAAGACCAAACGGCATGACCGTGTAACAGTATAACCCCTGATCAGTGACGAAGGCCGTCTTCTCCTGATCTTTCTTCCATAAGGGAATTTGATGGAAACCAGAGTAGGCGTCCATAAAGCTCATCAAAGCATGGCCGGCTGTTGAGTCGACCAAGTTATCAATTTTAGGCAGAGGGTAACTGTCTTTGGGGCACGCCTTGTTTAAGTCTGTGTAGTCTACACACATTCGCCAGGTGCCATTCGGCTTTTTAACAAGCACCACATTTGCAACCCAGTCTGGGAAGTAACATTGCCGAATGAACCCTGCATCAAGTAATTTTTTAACTTCGGCGGCTGCCGCCTGACTTCTTTCTTCGCCATGGTTCCGCTTCTTTTGCCGTACCGGCTTCTTTTTCGGATCCACAGCGAGTTTATGTACTGCCAGATCAGGACTAATGCCTGGCATTTCATGGACTTCAAATGCAAAGATGTCCTTGTATTCTTTCAATAGGTTGTGAAAGTCGTCACCAAGGTTTCTCAGAGCAGTCGTCCCAACTTTGACTGTTCGGTCAGGACGTGAGTCGTCTAAGATCAGGTCCGCATGCTCACCAGCCGGCTGAGGGCGGAACTCATCCGGCCGCTCCTCTGCCAATGATTGCTATTTTCTTGCTTTTCTTGCGGACTCTGTCTGGGACGCCTTTCTCTTTTTGTCGCCTGTTTCTTGAACAGGCGCACTCTCCTTGACATTGTCAAGGTCTGTTTTTTCTCCACTTGACCCAGTGGCCATAACAGTGGGCTTGACATCCGAGAGATAGCACTCTCGGGCCATCCTCTGATCTCCCCTTAGGGAGCCGACTGTTCCATTATCCCTCTCAAACTTAAGCAGCATAAGAGACGGGATTATAACAGCCTTGGAATTATTCAGGGTTGGTCGACCCAGAATCATGTTGTAGGCCGAGAGTTCCTCTACTACTAGGAACCGGACTACCATGTGTCGTCCTTCCCCTTTTTCGCCCAGGCGAATGGGTAAATCTACTCGTCCCAGTGGGTGGACGACTCCTCCTCCAAACCCTATTAAAGGGTGGGAGGCCGGATGTATGCAGTCCGTCTGATATTTCAGTTTCGACAGACATTTGCTGCTGATGAGATCTGAGGAGCTCCCGGTATCTATGAGGATTCGGCCAACTCTCTGGTTGGCCACATTACATTCAATAACGAGAGGGTCGTCATGCGGCCCCCTTACCCCTCCTAGATCCTCTTCAGTGATGACAATCTCAGGAAATGTATATTTGGACGGCCGTTCTTGGTGAACGGAATTTACATCTAACCGACTTATATTATCTTTGTTGCCCCTAATAGTGGGCCGCCTCCTGAGAAGCCGCCTGCAATGGTGTAGACGACTGCATCATCTGTATCGGAACTGTCGGCCTGTTGATTCTTTTTGGCCGACTGCTTTTTTGAGGAAGTGTTCCCCGTAGATTTCTTGACATAAGTGTCAAGATCACCTTGCTCAGCCAAGCGGTCTAGGTACCGCATGAGACTGATGCAGTCATTGGTGTGATGACCAACGTCATCATGATAAGCACAGATTTTGTCTTGGTTCCGGTTGTTTGCAGAACCCTTCATGGGGACCGGCTTCTCAATTGAGAACCGTCCCTTTATTTCTTTTAGGATAAAACTGGTTATCCTTGTTAAAACACATACTTTGGGGAGTATGGTTTGAATTCTTTTTTCTTTTTCTGGGCCGGCTGTTTAGAGGAATCAACCGCCCAGACCTCTTTTCTTTTCTCATCTTTGTTAGACGACTGTTTCTGTCGTCCTTCTCTTTTGTCGAACCTTTTCCCGTCCGACTGTTTTATCGTACACAGATCAGTCGCATGTATATAGGCTTCTGCTTCAATCAAGGCCTCTTGAAGAGTCGCCACCCTTTTTCGAACTAAATCAAATTTGAAGGTAGACCCGTCTTTGAGACCTCTAAAAAAGTCAGTATAAGCTACCTCATCCGGTAACCCTTGAATCTGTATTCTCATCAGGTTGAACCGCCTGATGTAAGAACGAAGCCCCTCCTTCTCGCCCTGCTGAATTGTTCCCAAATCAAGGGTCGTTTTCTTCGCAGGGATGTTCATGGCACCAGGTGAACCATCGCTGTGCGATTCCTTTGAGAGTCGCTGGGAAACACTTGCACCAGGTGGGATCATCCAACCCTTGAAGGTACATCAGGTTGGTGAATGCCATCAGATGGTCTTCTGGGTTAGTAGTGCCGTCATAGGCGCCTACTAGTACATTTTTTACTTTGGCCGGCTGAGCGGCTTTAGTAATTTCCTTGGAGAAGGCCGACGGCTGTTCACCAAGTCTAAGCAACCGTAGCTGCCAGTCCATAGGTTGGACGTTTTTTGCTGCAGGTCCACCAAATGGAGGTGGCTGCATAAAATACTGTTGTTGCGGCACAAATGGTAAGTTTGGTACCACCTGGGCACTATGAAAGCCGGACTGACGGGAGGTGCCGCCTGACTGACTCTCATGGTACGTCTGAGTATGCCTCATCGAGGCATTTCGCAAACTGTCTTGAAAATTTGAAGTAGAAGCCGACTCTGACAATCGGTCACTCTTCTTCTGCTCTAGCAGTAGCCGAGCATCTGTGAACGTTTGCTTTGACCCGTCCGCCTGAATATGACGAACCGGTTTCCTATTTCCCGTAGGATAACGGAATTTTGTGAAATCAAGAGCAAGTGGCTCCCGCTTCTTGGATTTAGGATGAGGAGTCGCCTCTCGCCCTTGAACTGGCTTCCTCTTCAGTGAAGTGGAAGGTTTTTTGGCCGACTGCTCTTTGACTGAAGCAGGCGGCTTTTTGTTGATCAACTCTTGAATCTCTCCCTTGAAGTCCCTCGTGAAGGTCATGAGTTCGTTCCTTGTGATGGGAGCAGACCCATCAGTCGGCTGTTGCCGAGCAGGCGGTGCGCCTGCCGGCTCGCTTCCTGTTTGAAGATGCTCCCGTTCCCTCCTTTCGGTATGACGGGTACGTCGGGCCCTTAGGGTCCCGTCTGGAGCTGTATGAGTTTCCACTTCAAATTCACTTTCGGTGTCATGGTCCGACTGAACTTGAGGGTCGTTTAGGGGACGCCTCTCTTCAAGAGTCGGTACAGACTTGGATGCCATCTCTGAAGTACTCTCCCCACAGACGGCGCCAAATGTTTAGGGGTTTTCTGATGTCCTGCGGGAGAGTTACAATTCCGAGACTGGAACCGGACGCCTGTACCTGCAAAATAACGGAGACTCCTGAGAGCTCCGCCTCCAACGGTCAAGTTAGTACCTGATTAAGGAGTAAGTAATACGGAAATTAAAGTAATAAGACCTCTCTAGGTGAGAGTGTTTAATGTTGGTAATCTGCTCTGTTAGCGAGATTAGTCGGTTATTAGTGTTCCGTAATGTTTCTGTTCTTCTCTGTTCCTGATTTCTTGATTGCTTAATTAATGAGGATTAATTAAGTATTTATAGTCTTGAGAAGCGTGCCACTCTCTAGGTTTAGGAAAAACCTAGGGCTGACCGGGCCTCTAGACAGGACTGGGCCTTGTTGGCCGGTTTTCCCATTTGGCATGGGTGGACACGTGGCGTGCCTCGATTGGTCCGTAGAGGACGTATCTGTGATTGACACGTGGCAGGCTCCTATTGGCCTACGTGAAGGACACGTGGCGGAACCTGGTTGGTCCACTTGTCAGACGGTGATTGGTGGATAAAAATCCCCTAATCCCATTTGACTTTACTTTGATTCAAAAAGCTTTGTTTAATTGTGTTTGACTTTCATTTGATACAATTAGCTTTGTACAATGTATTAGACTGTCATTTGATTCAATTAGCTTTGTTTGAATGTGTTTGACTTTCATTTGATTCAATTAGCTTTGTAGAATGCATTTGACTTTCATTTGATTCAATTAACTTTGTTGAATGTGTTTGACTTTCATTTGATTCAAAAAGCTTTGTTTGAATGTGTTTGACTTTCATTAGATTCAATTAGCTTTGTTTGATTGTGTTTAACTTTCTTTTCATTCAATTAGCTTTGTAGAATGTATTTGACTTTCATGTGATTCAATTAGCTTTGTTGAATGCATTTGACTTTTATTTGATTCAAAAAGCTTTGTTTGAATGTGTTTTACTATTATTTGATTCAATTATCTTTGTAGAATGCATTAGACATTTATTTGATTCAAAAACCTTTGTTTGAATGTTTTTTACTTCCATTTGATTCAAATAGCTTTGTTTAAAGCATTTGACTTTGATTTTATTCAAAAAGCTTTGTTTGATGTTGTTTGACTTTCATTTGATTCAATTAGCTTTTTAGAATGCATTTGACTTTCATTTGATTTAATTAGTTTTGTTGAATGCATTTGACTTTCATTTGATTCAAAAAGCTTTGTTTGAATGTGTTTAACTTTAATTTGATTCAATTAGCTTTGTTTAAATGTGTTTGACTTTCATTTGATTCAATTAGCTTTGTAGAATGCATTTGACTTTCGTTTGATTTAATTAGCTTTGTTTAAAGCATTTGACTATGATTTTATTCAAAAAGCTTTGTTTGAAGGTGTTTGACTTTCATTTGATTCAATTATCTTTTTAGAATGCATTTGACTTTCATTTGATTTAATTTGTTTTGTTGAATGCATTTGACTTTCATTTGATTCAAAAAAGCTTTGTTCGAATGTGTTTAACTTTCATTTGAGTCAATTAGCTTTGTTTAAATGTGTTTGACTTTCATTTGATTCAAAAAGCTTTGTTTAAATGTGTTTGACTTTAACTTGATTCAATCAGCTTTGTTGAATGCATTTGACTTTCATTTGATTCAATTAGCTTTTTTAATGTGTTTGACATACATTTGATTCAATTAGCTTTGTAGAATGCGTTTGACTTTCATTTGATTCAATTAGCTTTGTAGAATGCATTTGACTTTCGTTTGATTCAATTAGCTTTGTTGAATGTATTTGACTTTCAAATTATTCAAAAATCTTGGTTTGAATGTGTTTGACTTTAACTTGATTCAATCAGCTTTATCGAATGCATTTGACTTTAATTTGATTCAATTAGCTTTGTTTGAATGTGTTTGACTTTCATTAGATTCAATTAGCTTTGTTTGATTGTGTTTAACTTTCTTTTCATTCAATTAGCTTTGTAGAATGCATTTGACTTTCATGTGATTCAATTAGCTTTGTTGAATGCATTTGACTTTTATTTGATTCAAAAAGCTTTGTTTGAATGTGTTTGACTATTATTTGATTCAATTATCTTGGTAGAATGTATTTGACTTTCATTTGATTCAATTAGCTTTGTTGAAAGCATTTGACTTTCATATGATTCAAAAAGCTTTGTTTAATTGTGTTTGACTAGAATTTAATTCAATTAGCATTGTTTGATTGTGTTTAACTTTCATTTGATTCAATTAGCTTTGTAGAATGCATTTGACTTTTATTTGATTCAATTAGCTTTGTTTAAAGCATTTGACTTTGATTTTATTCAAAAAGCTTTGTTTGAAGGTGTTTGACTTTCATTTGATTCAATTATCTTTTTAGAATGCATTTGACTTTCATTTGATTTAATTAGTTTTGTTGAATGCATTTGACTTTCATTTGATTCAAAAAGCTTTGTTTGAATGTGTTTAACTTTCATTTGATTCAATTAGCTTTGTTTAAATGTGTTTGACTTTCATTTGATTCAAAAAGCTTTGTTTGAATGTGTTTGACTTTCATTAGATTCAATTAGCTTTGTTTGATTGTGTTTAACTTTCTTTTTATTCAATTAGCTTTGTAGAATGCATTTGACTTTCATGTGATTCAATTAGCTTTGTTGAAAGCATTTGACTTTCATATGATTCAAAAAGCTTTGTTTAATTGTGTTGGACTAGCATTTAATTCAATTAGCTTTTTTTGATTGTGTTTAACTTTTATTTGATTCAATTAGCTTTGTAGAATGCATTTGACTTTCATTTGATTCAATTCGCTTTGTTAAATGCATGTGACTTTCATATGATTCAAAAAGCTTTGTTTGAATGTGTCTGACTTTCATTTGATTCAAAAAGCTTTGTTTGAATGTGTTTGACTTTAACTTGATTCAATCAGCTTTGTTGAATGCATTTGACTTTCATTTTATTGAATTAGCTTTTTTGAATGTGTTTGACATTCATTTGATTCAATTAGCTTTGTAGAATGCATTTGACTTTCATTTGATTCAATTAGCTTTGTAGAATGCATTTGACTTTCGTTTGATTCAATTAGCTTTGTTGAATGTATTTGACTTTCATATGATTCAAAAAGCTTGTTTTGAATGTGTTTGACTTTAACTTGATTCAATCAGCTTTATCGAATGCATTTGACTTTCATTTGATTCAATTAGCTTTGTTTGATTGTGTTTAACTTTCTTTTCATTCAATTAGCTTTGTAGAATGCATTTGACTTTCATGTGATTCAATTAGCTTTGTTGAATGCATTTGACTTTTATTTGATTCAAAAAGCTTTGTTTGAATGTGTTTGACTATTATTTGATTCAATTATCTTCGTAGAATGTATTTGACTTTCATTTGATTCAATTAGCTTGGTTGAAAGCATTTGACTTTCATATGATTCAAAAAGCTCTGTTTAATTGTGTTTGACTAGCATTTAATTCAATTAGCATTGTTTGATTGTGTTTAACTTTCATTTGAGTTAAATAGTTTCTTTGAATGCATTTGACTTTCATTTGATTCAATTGGCTTTGTTGAATGCATTTGACTTTCATTTGTTTCAAAAAGCTTTTTTTTAATGTGTTTGACTTTCATTTGATTCAATTAGCGTTGTTTGATTGTGTTTAACTTTCTTTTGATTCAATTAGCTTTGTAGAATGCGTTTGACTTTCATATGATTCAATTAGCTTTGTTGAAAGCATTTGACTTTCATATGATTCAAAAAGCTTTGTTTAATTGTGTTTGACTAGAATTTAATTCAATTAGCACTGTTTGATTGTGTTTAACTTTCATTTGATTCAATTAGCTTTGTAGAATGCATTTGACTTTTATTTGATTCAATTAGCTTTGTTTAAAGCATTTGACTTTGATTTTATTCAAAAAGCTTTGTTTGAAGGTGTTTGACTTTCATTTGATTCAATTATCTTTTTAGAATGCATTTGACTTTCATTTGATTTAACTAGTTTTGTTGAATGCATTTGACTTTCATTTGATTCAAAAAGCTTTGTTTGAATGTGTTTAACTTTCATTTGATTCAATTAGCTTTGTTTAAATGTGTTTGACTTTCATTTGATTCAAAAAGCTTTGTTTGAATGTGTTTGACTTTCATTAGATTCAATTAGCTTTGTTTGATTGTGTTTAACTTTCTTTTTATTCAATTAGCTTTGTAGAATGCATTTGACTTTCATGTGATTCAATTAGCTTTATTGAAAGCATTTGACTGTCATATGATTCAAAAAGCTTTGTTTAATTGTGTTTGACTAGCATTTAATTCAATTAGCTTTGTTTGATGGTGTTTAACTTTTATTTGATTCAATTAGCTTTGTAGAATGCATTTGACTTTCATTTGATTCAATTCGCTTTGTTAAATGCATTTGACTTTCATATGATTCAAAAAGCTTTGTTTGAATGTGTCTAACTTTCATTTGATTCAAAAAGCTTTGTTTGAATGTGTTTGACTTTAACTTGATTCAATCAGCTTTGTTGAATGCATTTGACTTTCATTTTATTGAATTAGCTTTTTTGAATGTGTTTGACATTCATTTGATTCAATTAGCTTTGTAGAATGCATTTGACTTTCATTTGATTCAATTAGCTTTGTAGAATGCATTTGACTTTCGTTTGATTCTATTAGCTTTGTTGAATGTATTTGACTTTCATATGATTCAAAAAGCTTGGTTTGAATGTGTTTGACTTTAACTTGATTCAATCAGCTTTATCGAATGCATTTGACTTTCATTTGATTCAATTAGCTTTGTTTGAATGTGTTTGACTTTCATTAGATTCAATTAGCTTTGTTTGATTGTGTTTAACTTTCTTTTCATTCAATTAGCTTTGTAGAATGCATTTGACTTTCATGTGATTCAATTAGCTTTGTTGAATGCATTTGACTTTTATTTGATTCAAAAAGCTTTGTTTGAATGTGTTTGACTATTATTTGATTCAATTATCTTTGTAGAATGTATTTGACTTTCATTTGATTCAATTAGCTTTGTTGAAAGCATTTGACTTTCATAAGATTCGAAAAGCTCTGTTTAATTGTGTTTGACTAACATTTAATTCAATTAGCATTGTTTGATTGTGTTTAACTTTCATTTGATTCAATTAGCTTTGTAGAATGCATTTGACTTTCATTTGATTCAATTAGCTTTGTTTAAAGCATTTGACTTTGATTTTATTCAAAAAGCTTTGTTTAATTGTGTTTGACTAGCATTTAATTCAATTAGCTTTGTTTGATTGTGTTTAACTTTTATTTGATTCAATTAGCTTTGTAGAATGCATTTGACTTTCATTTGTTTCAATTCACTTTGTTAAATGCATTTGACTTTCATATGATTCAAAAAGCTTTGATTGAATGTGTCTGGCTTTCATTTGATTCAAAAAGCTTTGTTTGAATGTGTTTGACTTTAACTTGATTCAATCAGCTTTGTTGAATGCATTTTACTTTCATTTGATTCAATTAGCTTTTTTGAATGTGTTTGACATTCATTTGATTCAATTAGCTTTGTAGAATGCATTTGACTTTCATTTGATTCAATTAGCTTTGTAGAATGCATTTGACTTTCGTTTGATTCAATTAGCTTTGTTGAATGTGTTTCACTTTCATTTGATTCAAAAAGCTTTGTTTGAATGTGTTTGACTTTAACTTTATTCAATCAGCTTTGTCGAATGCATTTGACTTTCATTTGATTCAAAATTAGCTTTGTTTGAATGTTTTTGACATTCATTTAATTCAATTAGCTTTGTAGAATGCATTCGACTTTCATTTGATTCAATTAGATTTGTTGAATGTATTTTATTTTCATATGATTCATAACGTTTTGTTTGATTGTGTTTGACCTTCATTTGATTCAATTAGCTTTGTACAATGCATTTGACTTTCATTTGTTTGAAATAACATCTTTGAATGCATTTGACTTTAATTTGATTCAAAAAGGTTTGTTTAATTTTGTTTGACTTTCATTTGATTCAATTAGCTTTGTATAATGCATTTGACTTTCATTTGATTCAATTAACTTTGTTGAATGTGTTTGACTTTCATTTGATTCAAAAAGCTTTGTTTGAATGTGTTTGACTTTCATTAGATTCAATTAGCTTTTTTTTATTGTGTTTAACTTTCTTATCATTCAATTAGCTTTGTAGAATGCATTTGACTTTTCTGTGATTCAATTAGCTTTGTTGAATGCATTTGACTTTCATTTGATTCAATTAGCTTTGTGGAAAGCATTTGACTTTCATATGATTCAAAAAGCTTTGTTTATTTGTGTTTGACTAGCATTTAATTCAATTAGCTTGGTTTGATTATGTTTAACTTTCATTTGATTCTATTAGCTTTGTAGAATGCATTTGACTTTCATTTGATTCAGTTAGCTTTGTTTAAAGCATTTGATTTTGATTTTATTCAAAAAAGCTTTGTTTGAAGGTGTTTGACTCTCATTTGATTCAATCAGCTTTGTAGTATGCATTTGACTTTCATTTGATTCAATTAGCTTTGTTGAAAGCATTTGACTTTCATATGATTCAAAAAGCTCTGTTTAATTTTGTTTGACTAGCATTTAATTCAAAAAGCTTTGTTTGAATGTGTTTGACTTTAACTTGATTCAATCAGCTTTGTAGAATGCATTTGACTTTCATTTGATTCAATTAGCTTTTTTGAATGTGTTTGACATTCATTTGATTCAATTAGCTTTGTAGAAAGCATTTGACTTTCATTTGATTCAATTAGCTTTGTTGAATGTATTTGACTTTCATATGATTCATAACGTTTTGTTTGATTGTGTTTGACTTTCATTTGATTCAGTTAGATTTGTACAATGCATTTGACTTTCACTTGATTGAAATAGCATCTTTGAATGCATTTGACTTTAATTTGATTCAAAAAGCTTTGTTTAATTGTGTTAGACTTTCATTTGATACAATTAGCTTTGTACAATGCATTAGACTTTCATTGATTCAATTAGCTTTGTTTGAATGTGTTTGACTTTCATTTGATTCAATTAGCTTTGTAGAATGCATTTGACTTTCATTTTATTTAATTAACTTTGTTGAATGAGTTTGACATTCATTTGATTCAAAAAGCTTTGATTGAATGTGTTTTACTTTCATTAGATTCAATTAGCTTTGTTTGATTGTGTTTAACTTTCTTTTGATTCAATTAGCTTTGTAGAATGCGTTTGACTTTCATGTGATTCAATTAGCTTTGTTGAATGCATTTTACTTTTTTTTTTTATTCAAAAAGCTTTGTTTGAATGTGTTAGACTTTCATTTGATTTAAATAGCTTCTTTGAATGCATTTGACTTTAATTTGTTTCAAAAAGCTTTGTTTAATTGTGTTTGACTTTCATTTGATACAATTAGCTTTGTAGAATGCATTAGACTTTCATTTGATTCAATTAGCTTTGTTTGATTTTGTTTAACTTTCATTTGATTCAATTAGCTTTGTAGAATGCATTTTACTTTCATTTGATTCAAATAGCTTCTTTGAATGCATTTGACTTTAATTTGATTCAATTAGCTTTGTTGAATGCATTTGATTTTCATTTGATTTAAAAAGCTTTGTTTGAATTTATTTGACTTCCGTTTGATTCAATTAGCATTATTTGATTGTGTTTGACTTTCATTTGATTCAATTAGCTTTGGAGAATGCATTAGACTTTTATTTGATTCAAAAACCTTTGTTTGAATACTTTTGACTTCCATTTAATTCAATTAGCTTTGTTTAAAGCATTTGACTTTGATTTTATTCAAAAAGCTTTGTTTGATGGTGTTTGACTTTCATTTGATTCAATTAGCTTTTTAGAATGCATTTGACTTTCATTTGATTTAATTAGTTTTGTTGAATGCATTTGACTTTCATTTGATTCAAAAAGCTTTGTTTAAATGTGTTTAACTTTCATTTGATTCAATTAGCTTTGTTTAAATTTGTTTGACTTTGATTTGATTCAATTAGCTTTGTAGAATGCATTTGACTTTCGTTTGATTCAATTAGCTTTGTTGAATGTATTTGACTTTTATTTGATTCAAAAAGCTTTGTTTAAAAATGTGTTTGACTTTAACTTGATTCAATCAGCTTTGTCGAATGCATTTGACTTTCATTTGATTCAATTAGCTTTTTTTGAATGTGTTTGACATTCATTTGATTCAATTAGCTTTGTAGAATGCATTTGACTTTCATTTGATTCAATTAGCTTTGTTGAATGTATTTGACTTTCGTATGATTCATAACGTTTTGTTTGATTGTGTTTGACCTACATTTGATTCAATTAGCTTTGTACAATGCATTTGACTATTATTTGATTGAAATAGCATCTTTGAATGCATTTGACTTTACTTTGATTCAAAAAGCTTTGTTTAATTGTGTTTGACTTTCATTTGATACAATTAGCTTTGTACAATGTATTAGACTGTGATTTGATTCAATTAGCTTTGTTTGAATGTGTTTGACTTTCATTTGATTCAATTAGCTTTGTAGAATGCATTTGACTTTCATTTGATTCAATTAACTTTGTTGAATGTGTTTGACTTTCATTTGATTCAAAAAGATCTGTTTAATTTTGTTTGACTAGCATTTAATTGAATTAGCATTGTTTGATTGTGTTTAACTTTCATTTGATTCAATTAGCTTTGTAGAATGCATTTGACTTTCATTTGATTCAATTAGCTTTGTTTAAAGCATTTGACTTTGAATTTATTCAAAAAGCTTTGTTTGAAGGTGTTTGACTTTCATTTGATTCAATTATCTTTTTAGAATGCATTTGACTTTCATTTGATTTAATTAGTTTTGTTGAATGCATTTGACTTTCATTTGATTCAAAAAGCTTTGTTTGAATGTGTTTAACTTTCATTTGATTCAATTAGCTTTGTTTAAATGTGTTTGACTTTCATTTGATTCAAAAAGCTTTGTTTGAATGTGTTTGACTTTCATTAGATTCAATTAGCTTTGTTTGATTGTGTTTAACTTTCTTTTCATTCAATTAGCTTTGTAGAATGCATTTGACTTTCATGTGATTCAATTAGCTTTGTTGAAAGCATTTGACTTTCATATGATTCAAAAAGCTTTGTTTAATTGTGTTTCACTAGCATTTAATTCAATTAGCTTTGTTTGATTGTGTTTAACTTTTATTTAATTTAATTAGCTTTGTAGAATGCATTTGACTTTCATTTGATTCAATTCGCTTTGTTAAATGCATTTGACTTTCATATGAATCAAAAAGCTTTGTTTGAATGTGTTTGACTATTATTTGATTCAATTATCTTTGTAGAATGCATTTGACTTTCATTTGATTCAATTAGCTTTGTTGAAAGCATTTGACTTTCATATGATTCAAAAAGCTTTGTTTAATTGTGTTTGACTAGCATTTAATTCAATTAGCTTTGTTTGATTGTGTTTAAGTTTCATTTCATTCAATTAGCTTTGTAGAATGCATCTGACTTTCATTTGATTCAATTAGCTTTGTTTAAAGCATTTGACTTTGATTTTATTCAAAAAGCTTTGTTTGAAGGTGTTTGACTTTCATTTGATTCAATTAGCTTTTTAGAATGCATTTGACTTTCATTTTATTTAATTAGTTTTGTTGAATGCATTTGACTTTCATTTGATTTAAAAAGCTTTGTTTTATTGTGTTTAACTTTCATTTGATTCAATCAGCTTTGTAGAATGCATTTGACTTTCATTTGATTCAATTCGCTTTGTTAAATGCATTTGACTTTCATATGATTCAAAAAGCTTTGTTTAATTGTGTTTGACTAGCATTTAATTCAATTAGCATTGTTTGATTGTGTATAATTTTCATTTGATTCAATTAGCTTTGTAGAATGCATTTGACTTTCATTTGATTCAATTAGCTTTGTTTAAAGCATTTAACTTTGTTTTTATTCAAAAAGCTTTGTTTGAAGGTGTTTGACTTTCATTTGATTCAATTAGCTTTTTAGAATGCATTTGACTTTCAATTGATTTAATTAGTTTTGTTGAATGCATTTGACTTTAATTTGATTTAAAAAGCTTTGTTTGATTGTGTTTAACTTTCATTTGATTCAATCAGCTTTGTAGAATGCATTTGACTTTCATTTGATTCAATTCGCTTTGTTAAATGCATTTGACTTTCATATGATTCAAAAAGCTTTGTTTGAATGTGTCTGACTTTCATTTGATTCAAAAAGATTTGTTTGAATGTGTCTGACTTTCATTTGATTCAAAAAGCTTTGTTTGAATGTGTTTGACTTTAACTTGAATCAATTAGCTTTGTCGAATGCATTTGACTTTCATTTGATTCAATTAGCTTTTTTGAATGTTTTTGAGATTCATTTGATTCAATTAGCTTTGTAGAAATCATTTGACTTTCATTCGATTCAATTAGCTTTGTTGAATGTATTTGACTTTCATATGATTCATAACGTTTTGTTTTATTGTGTTTGACTTTCATTTGATTTAATTAGCTTTGTACAATGCATTTGACTTTCATTTGATTGAAATAGCATCTTTGAATGCATTTGACTCTAATTTGATTCAAAAAGCTTTGTTTAATTATGTTTGTCTTTCATTTGATACAAGTAGCTTTGTACAATGCATAAGACTTTCATTTGATTCAATTAACTTTGTTGAACGTGTTTGACTTTCATTTGATTCGAAAAGCTTTGTTTGAATGTGTTTCACTTTCATTAGATTCAATTAGCTTTGTTTGAAGGTGTTTTACTTTCATTTGATTCAATTAGCTTTGTAGAATGCATTTGACTTTCATTTGATTCAATTAGCTTTGTTTAAAGCATTTGACTTTGATTTTATTCAAAAAGCTTTGTTTAAAGGTGTTTGACTTTCATTTGATTCAATTAGCTTTTTAGAATGCATTTGACTTTCATTTGATTTAATTAGTTTTGTTGAATGCATTTGACTTTCATTTGATTTAAAAAGCTTTGTTTGATTGTGTTTAACTTTCATTTAATTCAATTCGCTTTGTTAAATGCATTTGACTTTCAAATGATTTAAAAAGCTTTGTTTGAATGTGTCTGACTTTCATTTGATTCAAAAGGCTTTGTTTGAATGTGTCTGACTTTCATTTGATTCAAAAAGCTTTGTTTGAATGTGTTTGACTTTAACTTGATTCAATCAGCTTTGTTGAATGCATTTGACTTTCATTTCATTCTATTAGCTTTGTTTGATTGTGTTTAACTTTCTTTCCATTCAATTAGCTTTGTAGAATGCATTTGACTTTCATGTGATTCAATCAGCTTTGTTGAATGCATTTGACTTTTATTTGATTGAAAAAGCTTTGTTTGAATGTGTTTGACATTCATTTGATTCAATTAGCTTTGTAGAATGCATTTGACTTTCATTTGATTCAATTAGCTTTGTTGAATGTATTTGACTTTCATATGATTCATAACGTTTTGTTTGATTGTGTTTGACCTTCATTTGATTCAATTAGCTTTGTACAATGCATTTGACTTTCATTTGATTGAAATAGCATCTTTGAATGCATTTGACTTTAATTTGATTCAAAAAGCTTTGTTTAATTGTGTTTGACTTTCATTTGATACAATTAGCTTTGTACAATGCATTAGACTTTCATTTGATTCAATTAGCTTTGTTTGAATGTGTTTGACTTTCATTTGATTCAATTAGCTTTGTAGAATGCATTTGACTTTCATTTGATTCAATTAACTTTGTTGAATGTGTTTGACTTTCATTTGATTCAAAAAGCTTTGTTTGAATGTGTTTGACTTTCATTAGATTCAATTAGCTTTGTTTGATTGTGTTTAACTTTCATTTGATTCAATTAGCTTTGTTGAATGTATTTGTCTTTCATATGATTCATAACGTTTTGTTTGATTGTGTTTGACCTTCATTTGATTCAATTAGCTTTGTACAATGCTTTTGACTTTCATTTGATTGAAATAGCATCTTTGAATGCATTTGACTTTAATTTGATTCAAAAAGCTTTGTTTAATTGTGTTTGACTTTCATTTGATACAATTAGCTTTGTACAATGCATTAGACTTTCATTTGATTCAGTTAGCTTTGTTTGAATGTGTTTGACTTTCATTTGATTCAATTAGCTTTGTAGAATGCATTTGACTTTCATTTGATTCAATTAACTTTGTTGAATGTGTTTGACTTTCATTTGATTCAAAAAGCTTTGTTTGAATGTGTTTGACTTTCATTAGATTCAATTAGCTTTGTTTGATTGTGTTTAACTTTCATTTGATTCAATTAGCTTTGTTGAACGTATTTGTCTTTCATATGATTCATAACGTTTTGTTTGATTGTGTTTGACCTTCATTTGATTCAATTAGCTTTGTACAATGCATTTGACTTTCATTTGATTGAAATAGAATCTTTGAATGCATTTGATTTAAATTTGATTCAAAAAGCTTTGTTTAATTGTGTTTGACTTTCATTTGATACAATTAGCTTTGTACAATGCATTAGACTTTCATTTGATTCAATTAACTTTGTTGAACGTGTTTGACTTTCATTTGATTCAATAAGCTTTGTTTGAATGTGTTTGACTTTGATTAGATTCAATTAGCTTTGTTTGATTGTGTTTAACTTTCTTTTCATTCAATTAGCTTTGTAGAATGCATTTGACTTTCATGTGATTCAATCAGCTTTGTTGAATGCATTTGACTTTTATTTGATTCACAAAGCTTTGTTTGAATGTGTTTGACATTCATTTGATTCAATTAGCTTTGTAGAATGCATTTGACTTTCATTTGATCAATTAGCTTTTTTGAATGTATTTGACTTTCATATGATTCATAACGTTTTGTTTGATTGTGTTTGACCTTCATTTGATTCAATTAGCTTTGTACAATGCATTTGAATTTCATTTGATTGAAATAGCATCTTTGAATGCATTTGACTTTAATTAGATTCAAAAATCTTTGTTTAATTGTGTTTGACTTTCATTTGATACAATTAGCTTTGTACAATGCATTAGACTTTCATTTGATTCAATTAGCTTTGTTTGAATGTGTTTGACTTTCATTTGATTCAATTAGCTTTGTAGAATGCATTTGACTTTCATTTGATTTAATTAACTTTGTTGAATGTGTTTGACTTTCATTTGATTCAAAAAGCTTTGTTTGAATGTGTGTGACTTTCATTAGATTCAATTAGCTTTGTTTGATTGTGTTTAACTTTCATTTCATTCAATTAGCTTTGTAGAATGCATTTGACTTTCATGTGATTCAATTAGCTTTGTTGAATGCATTTGACTTTTATTTGATTCAAAAAGCTTTGTTTGAATTTGTTTGACTATTATTTGATTCAATTATCTTTGTAAACCGCATTTAACTTTCATTTGATCCAATTAGCTTTGTTGAAAGCATTTGACTTTCATATGATTCAAAAAGCTTTGTTTAATTGTGTTTGACTTTCATTTGATTCAATTAGCTTTGTAGAATGCATTTGACTTTAATTTGATTCAATTAGCTTTGTTTAAAGCATTTAACTTTGTTTTTATTCAAAAAGCTTTGTTTGAAGGTGTTTGACTTTCATTTGATTCAAAAAGCTTTGTTTGAAGGTGTTTAACTTTCATTTGATTTAATTAGTTTTGTTGAATGCATTTGACTTAAAGCTTTGTTTAATTGTGTTTGACTTTCATTTGATACAATTAGCTTTGTACAATGCATTAGACTTTCATTTGATTCAATTAACTTTGTTGAATGTGTTTGACTTTCATTTGATTCAAAAAGCTTTGTTTGAATGTGTTTGACTTTCATTAGATTCAATTAGCTTTGTTAGATTGTGTTTAACTTTCTTTTCATTCAATTAGCTTTGTAGAATGCATTTGACTTTCATGTGATTCAATAAGCTTTGTTGAATGCATTTGACTTTTATTTGATTCAAAAAGCTTTGGTTGAATGTGTTTGACATTCATTTGATTCAATTAGCTTTGTAGAATGCATTTGACTTTCATTTGATTCAATTAGCTTTGTTGAATGTATTTGACTTTCATATGATTCATAATGTTTTGTTTGATTGTGTTTGAAATTTAATTCAAAAAGCTTTGTTTAATTATGTTTGTCTTTCATTTGATACAATTAGCTTTGTACAATGCATTAGACTTTCATTTGATTCAATTAACTTTGTTGAACGTGTTTGACTTTCATTTTATTCAAGAAGCTTTGTTTTAATGTGTTTGACTTTCATTAGATTCAATTAGCTTTGTTAGATTGTGTTTCACTTTCTTTTCATTCAATTAGCTTTGTAGAATGCGTTTGACTTTCATGTGATTCAATCAGCTTTGTTGAATGCATTTGACTTTTATTTGATTCAAAAAGCTTTGTTTGAATGTGTTTGACATTCATTTGATTCAATTAGCTTTGTAGAATGCATTTGACTTTCATTTGATTCAATTAGCTTAGTTGAATGTATTTGACTTTCATATGATTCATAAAGTTTTGTTTGATTGTGTTTGACCTTCATTTGATTTAATTAGCTTTGTACAATGCATTTGACTTTCATTTGATTGAAATAGCATCTTTGAATGCATTTGACTTTAATTTGATTCAAAAAGCTTTGTTTAATTGTGTTTGACTTTCATTTGATACAATTAGCTTTGTACAATGCATTAGACTTTCATTTGATTCAATTAGCTTTGTTTGAATGTGTTTGTCTTTCATTTGATACAATTAGCTTTGTACAATGCATTAGACTTTCATTTGATTCAATTAACTTTGTTGAACGTGTTTGACTTTCATTTGATTCAAAAAGCTTTGTTTGAATGTGTTTGACTTTCATTAGATTCAATTAGCTTTGTTTGATTGTGTTTAACTTTCTTTTCATTCAATTAGCTTTGTAGAATGCATTTGACTTTCATGTGATTCAATTAGCTTTGTTGAATGCATTTGACTTTTATTTGATTCAAAAAGCTTTGTTTGAATGTGTTTGACTATTATTTGATTCAATTATCTTTGTAGACTGCATTTGACTTTCATTTGATTCAATTAGCTTTGTTGAAAGCATTTGACTTTCATATGATTCAAAAAGCTTTGTTTAATTGTGTTTTACTAGCATTTAATTCAATTAGCTTTTTTTGATTGTGTTTAAGTTTCATTTGATTCAATTAGCTTTGTAGAATGCATCTGACTTTCATTTGATTCAATTAGCTTTTTTGAATGTGTTTGAGATTCATTTGATTCAATTAGCTTTGTAGAAAGCATTTGACTTTCATTTGATTCAATTAGCTTTGTTGAATGTATTTGACTTTCATATGATTCATATCGTTTTGTTTGATTGTGTTTGACTTTCATTTGATTTAATTAGCTTTGTACAATGCATTTGACTTTCATTTGATTGAAATAGCATCTTTGAATGCATTTGACTCTAATTTGATTCAAAAAGCTTTGTTTAATTATGTTTGTCTTTCATTTGATACAATTAGCTTTTTGACTTTCATTTGATTTAATTAGCTTTGGTTGATTGTGTTTAACTTTCATTTGATTCAATTAGCTTTGTAGAATGCATTTGACTTTCATTTGATTCAATTAGCTTTGTTTAAAGCATTTGACTTTGATTTTATTCAAAAAGCTTTGTTTGAAGGTGTTTGACTTTCATTTGATTCAATTAGCTTTTTAGAATGCATTTGACTTTCATTTGATTTAATTAGTTTTGTAGAATGCATTTGACTTTCATTTGATTTAAAAAGCTTTGTTTGATAGTGTTTAACATTCATTTGATTCAATCAGCTTTGTAGAATGCATTTGACTTTCATTTGATTCAATTCGCTTTGTTAAATGCATTTGACTTTCATATGATTTAAAAAGCTTTGTTTGAATGTGTCTGACTTTCATTTGATTCAAAAGGCTTTGTTTGAATGTGTCTGACTTTCATTTGATTCAAAAAGCTTTGTTTGAATGTGTTTGACTTTAACTTGATTCAATCAGCTTTGTCGAATGCATTTGACTTTCATTTGATTCAATTAGCTTTTTTGAATGTGTTTGAGATTCATTTGATTCAATTAGCTTTGTAGAAAGCATTTGACTTTCATTTGATTCAATTAGCTTTGTTGAATGTATTTGACTTTCATATGATTCATATCGTTTTGTTTGATTGTGTTTGACTTTTGATAAGTCCTATTTTGCACATGTTTTAGGTGGGTATCTAAGCTCATTTTATTACAAAATTAGAGATCTTTGGTGCATATTTGCATTATTTGCTTAAGTTGTGCTCTACTACTCTTCGTTTGTGTGTTTTGATGAATTTCAGGTGATTTATATGCAAATGGAGTATGGTTGGCTAATATTGAGTATAATAATCATGGAGTATGAAAACATATTGCTTAAGAATATCAACTTTCATTTGATTTAATTAGCTTTGTACAATGCATTTGACTTTCATTTGATTGAAATAGCATCTTTGAACGCATTTGACTCTTATTTGATTCAAAAAGCTTTGTTTAATTATGTTTGTCTTTCATTTGATACAATTAGCTTTGTACAATGCATTAGACTTTCATTTGATTCAATTAACTTTGTTGAACGTGTTTGAATTTCATTTTATTCAAGAAGCTTTGTTTTAATGTGTTTGACTTTCATTAGATTCAATTAGCTTTGTTAGATTGTGTTTAACTTTCTTTTCATTCAATTAGCTTTGTAGAATGCGTTTGACTTTCATGTGATTCAATCAGCTTTGTTGAATGCATTTGACTTTTATTTGATTCAAAAAGCTTTGTTTGAATGTGTTTGACATTCATTTGATTCAATTAGCTTTGTAGAATGCATTTGACTTTCATTTGATTCAATTAGCTTAGTTGAATGTATTTGACTTTCATATGATTCATAAAGTTTTGTTTGATTGTGTTTGACCATCATTTGATATAATTAGCTTTGTACAATGCATTTGACTTTCATTTGATTGAAATAGCATCTTTGAATGCATTTGACTTTAATTTGATTCAAAAAGCTTTGTTTAATTGTGTTTGACTTTCATTTGATACAATTAGCTTTGTACAATGCATTAGACTTTCATTTGATTCAATTAGCTTTGTTTGAATGTGTTTGTCTTTCATTTGATACAATTAGCTTTGTACAATGCATTTGACTTTCATTTGATTCAATTAACTTTGTTGAACGTGTTTGACTTTCATTTGATTCAAAAAGCTTTGTTTGAATGTGTTTGACTTTCATTAGATTCAATTAGCTTTGTTTGATTGTGTTTAACTTTCTTTTCATTCAATTAGCTTTGTAGAATGCATTTGACTTTCATGTGATTCAATTAGCTTTGTTGAATGCATTTGACTTTTATTTGATTCAAAAAGCTTTGTTTGAATGTGTTTGACTATTATTTGATTCAATTATATTTGTAGACTGCATTTGACTTTCATTTGATTCAATTAGCTTTGTTGAAAGCATTTGACTTTCATATGATTCAAAAAGCTTTGTTTAATTGTGTTTTACTAGCATTTAATTCAATTAGCTTTTTTTGATTGTGTTTAAGTTTCATTTGATTCAATTAGCTTTGTAGAATGCATCTGACTTTCATTTGATTCAATTAGCTTTTTTGAATGTGTTTGAGATTCATTTGATTCAATTAGCTTTGTAGAAAGCATTTGACTTTCATTTGATTCAATTAGCTTTGTTGAATGTATTTGACTTTCATATGATTCATATCGTTTTGTTTGATTGTGTTTGACTTTCATTTGATTTAATTAGCTTTGTACAATGCATTTGACTTTCATTTGATTGAAATAGCATCTTTGAATGCATTTGACTCTAATTTGATTCAAAAAGCTTTGTTTAATTATGTTTGTCTTTCATTTGATACAATTAGCTTTTTGACTTTCATTTGATTTAATTAGCTTTGGTTGATTGTGTTTAACTTTCATTTGATTCAATTAGCTTTGTAGAATGCATTTGACTTTCATTTGATTCAATTAGCTTTGTTTAAAGCATTTGACTTTGATTTTATTCAAAAAGCTTTGTTTGAAGGTGTTTGACTTTCATTTGATTCAATTAGCTTTTTAGAATGCATTTGACTTTCATTTGATTTAATTAGTTTTGTAGAATGCATTTGACTTTCATTTGATTTAAAAAGCTTTGTTTGATAGTGTTTAACATTCATTTGATTCAATCAGCTTTGTAGAATGCATTTGACTTTCATTTGATTCAATTCGCTTTGTTAAATGCATTTGACTTTCATATGATTTAAAAAGCTTTGTTTGAATGTGTCTGACTTTCATTTGATTCAAAAGGCTTTGTTTGAATGTGTCTGACTTTCATTTGATTCAAAAAGCTTTGTTTGAATGTGTTTGACTTTAACTTGATTCAATCAGCTTTGTCGAATGCATTTGACTTTCATTTGATTCAATTAGCTTTTTTGAATGTGTTTGAGATTCATTTGATTCAATTAGCTTTGTAGAAAGCATTTGACTTTCATTTGATTCAATTAGCTTTGTTGAATGTATTTGACTTTCATATGATTCATATCGTTTTGTTTGATTGTGTTTGACTTTCATTTGATTTAATTAGCTTTGTACAATGCATTTGACTTTCATTTGATTGAAATAGCATCTTTGAACGCATTTGACTCTAATTTGATTCAAAAAGCTTTGTTTAATTATGTTTGTCTTTTATTTGATACAATTAGCTTTGTACAATGCATTAGACTTTCATTTGATTCAATTAACTTTGTTGAACGTGTTTGAATTTCATTTTATTCAAGAAGCTTTGTTTTAATGTGTTTGACTTTCATTAGATTCAATTAGCTTTGTTAGATTGTGTTTAACTTTCTTTTCATTCAATTAGCTTTGTAGAATGCGTTTGACTTTCATGTGATTCAATCAGCTTTGTTGAATGCATTTGACTTTTATTTGATTCAAAAAGCTTTGTTTGAATGTGTTTGACATTCATTTGATTCAATTAGCTTTGTAGAATGCATTTGACTTTCATTTGATTCAATTAGCTTAGTTGAATGTATTTGACTTTCATATGATTCATAAAGTTTTGTTTGATTGTGTTTGACCATCATTTGATATAATTAGCTTTGTACAATGCATTTGACTTTCATTTGATTGAAATAGCATCTTTGAATGCATTTGACTTTAATTTGATTCAAAAAGCTTTGTTTAATTGTGTTTGACTTTCATTTGATACAATTAGCTTTGTACAATGCATTAGACTTTCATTTGATTCAATTAGCTTTGTTTGAATGTGTTTGTCTTTCATTTGATACAATTAGCTTTGTACAATGCATTAGACTTTCATTTGATTCAATTAACTTTGTTGAACGTGTTTGACTTTCATTTGATTCAAAAAGCTTTGTTTGAATGTGTTTGACTTTCATTAGATTCAATTAGCTTTGTTTGATTGTGTTTAACTTTCTTTTCATTCAATTAGCTTTGTAGAATGCATTTGACTTTCATGTGATTCAATTAGCTTTGTTGAATGCATTTGACTTTTATTTGATTCAAAAAGCTTTGTTTGAATGTGTTTGACTATTATTTGATTCAATTATCTTTGTAGACTGCATTTGACTTTCATTTGATTCAATTAGCTTTGTTGAAAGCATTTGACTTTCATATGATTCAAAAAGCTTTGTTTAATTGTGTTTTACTAGCATTTAATTCAATTAGCTTTTTTTGATTGTGTTTAAGTTTCATTTGATTCAATTAGCTTTGTAGAATGCATCTGACTTTCATTTGATTCAATTAGCTTTTTTGAATGTGTTTGAGATTCATTTGATTCAATTAGCTTTGTAGAAAGCATTTGACTTTCATTTGATTCAATTAGCTTTGTTGAATGTATTTGACTTTCATATGATTCATATCGTTTTGTTTGATTGTGTTTGACTTTCATTTGATTTAATTAGCTTTGTACAATGCATTTGACTTTCATTTGATTGAAATAGCATCTTTGAATGCATTTGACTCTAATTTGATTCAAAAAGCTTTGTTTAATTATGTTTGTCTTTCATTTGATACAATTAGCTTTTTGACTTTCATTTGATTTAATTAGCTTTGGTTGATTGTGTTTAACTTTCATTTGATTCAATTAGCTTTGTAGAATGCATTTGACTTTCATTTGATTCAATTAGCTTTGTTTAAAGCATTTGACTTTGATTTTATTCAAAAAGCTTTGTTTGAAGGTGTTTGACTTTCATTTGATTCAATTAGCTTTTTAGAATGCATTTGACTTTCATTTGATTTAATTAGTTTTGTAGAATGCATTTGACTTTCATTTGATTTAAAAAGCTTTGTTTGATAGTGTTTAACATTCATTTGATTCAATCAGCTTTGTAGAATGCATTTGACTTTCATTTGATTCAATTCGCTTTGTTAAATGCATTTGACTTTCATATGATTTAAAAAGCTTTGTTTGAATGTGTCTGACTTTCATTTGATTCAAAAGGCTTTGTTTGAATGTGTCTGACTTTCATTTGATTCAAAAAGCTTTGTTTGAATGTGTTTGACTTTAACTTGATTCAATCAGCTTTGTCGAATGCATTTGACTTTCATTTGATTCAATTAGCTTTTTTGAATGTGTTTGAGATTCATTTGATTCAATTAGCTTTGTAGAAAGCATTTGACTTTCATTTGATTCAATTAGCTTTGTTGAATGTATTTGACTTTCATATGATTCATATCGTTTTGTTTGATTGTGTTTGACTTTCATTTGATTTAATTAGCTTTGTACAATGCATTTGACTTTCATTTGATTGAAATAGCATCTTTGAACGCATTTGACTCTAATTTGATTCAAAAAGCTTTGTTTAATTATGTTTGTCTTTCATTTGATACAATTAGCTTTGTACAATGCATTAGACTTTCATTTGATTCAATTAACTTTGTTGAACGTGTTTGAATTTCATTTTATTCAAGAAGCTTTGTTTTAATGTGTTTGACTTTCATTAGATTCAATTAGCTTTGTTAGATTGTGTTTAACTTTCTTTTCATTCAATTAGCTTTGTAGAATGCGTTTGACTTTCATGTGATTCAATCAGCTTTGTTGAATGCATTTGACTTTTATTTGATTCAAAAAGCTTTGTTTGAATGTGTTTGACATTCATTTGATTCAATTAGCTTTGTAGAATGCATTTGACTTTCATTTGATTCAATTAGCTTAGTTGAATGTATTTGACTTTCATATGATTCATAAAGTTTTGTTTGATTGTGTTTGACCATCATTTGATATAATTAGCTTTGTACAATGCATTTGACTTTCATTTGATTGAAATAGCATCTTTGAATGCATTTGACTTTAATTTGATTCAAAAAGCTTTGTTTAATTGTGTTTGACTTTCATTTGATACAATTAGCTTTGTACAATGCATTAGACTTTCATTTGATTCAATTAGCTTTGTTTGAATGTGTTTGTCTTTCATTTGATACAATTAGCTTTGTACAATGCATTTGACTTTCATTTGATTCAATTAACTTTGTTGAACGTGTTTGACTTTCATTTGATTCAAAAAGCTTTGTTTGAATGTGTTTGACTTTCATTAGATTCAATTAGCTTTGTTTGATTGTGTTTAACTTTCTTTTCATTCAATTAGCTTTGTAGAATGCATTTGACTTTCATGTGATTCAATTAGCTTTGTTGAATGCATTTGACTTTTATTTGATTCAAAAAGCTTTGTTTGAATGTGTTTGACTATTATTTGATTCAATTATATTTGTAGACTGCATTTGACTTTCATTTGATTCAATTAGATTTGTTGAAAGCATTTGACTTTCATATGATTCAAAAAGCTTTGTTTAATTGTGTTTTACTAGCATTTAATTCAATTAGCTTTTTTTGATTGTGTTTAAGTTTCATTTGATTCAATTAGCTTTGTAGAATGCATCTGACTTTCATTTGATTCAATTAGCTTTTTTGAATGTGTTTGAGATTCATTTGATTCAATTAGCTTTGTAGAAAGCATTTGACTTTCATTTGATTCAATTAGCTTTGTTGAATGTATTTGACTTTCATATGATTCATATCGTTTTGTTTGATTGTGTTTGACTTTCATTTGATTTAATTAGCTTTGTACAATGCATTTGACTTTCATTTGATTGAAATAGCATCTTTGAATGCATTTGACTCTAATTTGATTCAAAAAGCTTTGTTTAATTATGTTTGTCTTTCATTTGATACAATTAGCTTTTTGACTTTCATTTGATTTAATTAGCTTTGGTTGATTGTGTTTAACTTTCATTTGATTCAATTAGCTTTGTAGAATGCATTTGACTTTCATTTGATTCAATTAGCTTTGTTTGAATATGTTTGACTTTCATTAGATTCAATTAGCTTTGTTTGATTGTGTTTAACTTTCTTTTCATTCAATTAGCTTTGTAGAATGCATTTGACTTTCATGTGATTCAATTAGCTTTGTTGAATGCATTTGACTTTTATTTGATTCAAAAAGCTTTGTTTGAATGTGTTTGACTATTATTTGATTCAATTATATTTGTAGACTGCATTTGACTTTCATTTGATTCAATTAGCTTTGTTGAAAGCATTTGACTTTCATATGATTCAAAAAGCTTTGTTTAATTGTGTTAGACTAGCATTTAATTCAATTAGCTTTGGTTGATTGTGTTTAACTTTCATTTGATTCAATTAGCTTTGTAGAATGCATTTGACTTTCATTTGATTCAATTAGCTTTGTTTAAAGCATTTGACTTTGATTTTATTCAAAAAGCTTTGTTTGAAGGTGTTTGACTTTCATTTGATTCAATTAGCTTTTTAGAATGCATTTGACTTTCATTTGATTTAATTAGTTTTGTAGAATGCATTTGACTTTCATTTGATTTAAAAAGCTTTGTTTGATTGTGTTTAACATTCATTTGATTCAATCAGCTTTGTAGAATGCATTTGACTTTAGTTTGATTCAATTCGCTTTGTTAAATGCATTTGACTTTCATATGATTTAAAAAGCTTTGTTTGAATGTGTCTGACTTTCATTTGATTCAAAAGGCTTTGTTTGAATGTGTCTGACTTTCATTTGATTCAAAAAGCTTTGTTTGAATGTGTTTGACTTTAACTTGATTCAATCAGCTTTGTCGAATGCATTTGACTTTCATTTGATTCAATTAGCTTTTTTGAATGTGTTTGAGATTCATTTGATTCAATTAGCTTTGTGGAAAGCATTTGACTTTCATTTGATTCAATTAGCTTTGTTGAATGTATTTGACTTTCATATGATTCATATCGTTTTGTTTGATTGTGTTTGACTTTCATTTGATTTAATTAGCTTTGTACAATGCATTTGACTTTCATTTGATTGAAATAGCATCTTTGAATGCATTTGACTCTAATTTGATTCAAAAAGCTTTGTTTAATTATGTTTGTCTTTTATTTGATACAATTAGCTTTGTACAATGCATTAGACTTTCATTTGATTCAATTAACTTTGTTGAACGTGTTTGACTTTCATTTTATTCAAGAAGCTTTGTTTGAATGTGTTTGACTTTCATTAGATTCAATTAGCTTTGTTAGATTGTGTTTAACTTTCTTTTCATTCAATTAGCTTTGTAGAATGCGTTTGACTTTCATGTGATTCAATCAGCTTTGTTGAATGCATTTGACTTTTATTTGATTCAAAAAGCTTTGTTTGAATGTGTTTGACATTCATTTGATTCAATTAGCTTTGTAGAATGCATTTGACTTTCATTTGATTCAATTAGCTTAGTTGAATGTATTTGACTTTCATATGATTCATAAAGTTTTGTTTGATTGTGTTTGACCTTCATTTGATATAATTAGCTTTGTACAATGCATTTGACTTTCATTTGATTGAAATAGCATCTTTGAATGCATTTGACTTTAATTTGATTCAAAAAGCTTTGTTTAATTGTGTTTGACTTTCATTTGTACAATTAGCTTTGTACAATGCATTAGACTTTCATTTGATTCAATTAGCTTTGTTTGAATGTGTTTGACTTTCATTTGATTCAATTAGCTTTGTAGAATGCATTTGACTTTCATTTGATTCAATTAACTTTGTTGAATGTGTTTGACTTTCATTTGATTCAAAAAGCTTTGTTTGAATGTGTTTGACTTTCATTAGATTCAATTAGCTTTGTTTGATTGTGATTAACTTTCTTTTCAATCAATTAGCTTTGTAGAATGCATTTGACTTTCATGTGATTCAATTAGCTTTGTTGAATGCATTTGACTTTTATTTGATTCAAAAAGCTTTGTTTGAATGTGTTTGACTATTATTTGATTCAATTATCTTTGTAGACTGCATTTGACTTTCATTTGATTCAATTAGCTTTGTTGAAAGCATTTGACTTTCATATGATTCAAAAAGCTTTGTTTAATTGTGTTTTACTAGCATTTAATTCAATTAGCTTTGTTTGATTGTGTTTAAGTTTCATTTCATTCAATTAGCTTTGTAGAATGCATCTGACTTTCATTTGATTCAATTAGCTTTGTTTAAAGCATTTGACTTTGATTTTATTCAAAAAGCTTTGTTTGAAGGTGTTTGACTTTCATTTGATTCAATTAGCTTTTTAGAATGCATTTGACTTTCATTTGATTTAATTAGTTTTGTTGAATGCATTTGACTTTCATTTGATTTAAAAAGCTTTGTTTTATTGTGTTTAACTTTCATTTGATTCAATCAGCTTTGTAGAATGCATTTGACTTTCATTTGATTCAATTCGCTTTGTTAAATGCATTTGACTTTCATATGATTTAAAAAGCTTTGTTTGAATGTGTCTGACTTTCATTTGATTCAAAAGGCTTTGTTTGAATGTGTCTGACTTTCATTTGATTCAAAAAGCTTTTTGAATGTGTTTGACTTTAACTTGATTCAATCAGCTTTCTCTAATGCATTTTACTTTCATTTGATTCAATTAGCTTTTTTGAATGTGTTTGAGATTCATTTGATTCAATTAGCTTTGTAGAAAGCATTTGACTTTCATTTGATTCAATTAGCTTTGTTGAATGTATTTGACTTTCATATGATTCATATCGTTTTGTTTGATTGTGTTTGACTTTCATTTGATTTAATTAGCTTTGTACAATGCATTTGACTTTCATTTGATTGAAATAGCATCTTTGAATGCATTTGACTCTAATTTGATTCAAAAAGCTTTGTTTAATTATGTTTGTCTTTCATTTGATACAATTAGCTTTGTACAATGCATTAGACTTTCATTTGATTCAATTAACTTTGTTGAACGTGTTTGACTTTCATTTTATTCAAGAAGCTTTGTTTTAATGTGTTTGACTTTCATTAGATTCAATTAGCTTTGTTAGATTGTGTTTAACTTTCTTTTCATTCAATTAGCTTTGTAGAATGCGTTTGACTTTCATGTGATTCAATCAGCTTTGTTGAATGCATTTGACTTTTATTTGATTCAAAAAGCTTTGTTTGAATGTGTTTGACATTCATTTGATTCAATTAGCTTTGTATAATGCATTTGACTTTCATTTGATTCAATTAGCTTAGTTGAATGTATTTGACTTTCATATGATTCATAAAGTTTTGTTTGATTGTGTTTGACCTTCATTTGATATAATTAGCTTTGTACAATGCATTTGACTTTCATTTGATTGAAATAGCATCTTTGAATGCATTTGACTTTAATTTGATTCAAAAAGCTTTGTTTAATTGTGTTTGACTTTCATTTGTACAATTAGCTTTGTACAATGCATTAGACTTTCATTTGATTCAATTAGCTTTGTTTGAATGTGTTTGACTTTCATTTGATTCAATTAGCTTTGTAGAATGCATTTGACTTTCATTTGATTCAATTAACTTTGTTGAATGTGTTTGACTTTCATTTGATTCAAAAAGCTTTGTTTGAATGTGTTTGACTTTCATTAGATTCAATTAGCTTTGTTTGATTGTGATTAACTTTCTTTTCATTCAATTAGCTTTGTAGAATGCATTTGACTTTCATGTGATTCAATTAGCTTTGTTGAATGCATTTGACTTTTATTTGATTCAAAAAGCTTTGTTTGAATGTGTTTGACTATTATTTGATTCAATTATCTTTGTATACTGCATTTGACTTTCATTTTATTCAATTAGCTTTGTTGAAAGCATTTGACTTTCATATGATTCAAAAAGCTTTGTTTAATTGTGTTTTACTAGCATTTAATTCAATTAGCTTTGTTTGATTGTGTTTAAGTTTCATTTCATTCAATTAGCTTTGTAGAATGCATCTGACTTTCATTTGATTCAATTAGCTTTGTTTAAAGCATTTGACTTTGATTTTATTCAAAAAGCTTTGTTTGAAGGTGTTTGACTTTCATTTGATTCAATTGGCTTTTTAGAATGCATTTGACTTTCATTTGATTTAATTAGTTTTGTTGAATGCATTTGACTTTCATTTGATTTAAAAAGCTTTGTTTTATTGTGTTTAACTTTCATTTGATTCAATCAGCTTTGTAGAATGCATTTGACTTTCATTTGATTCAATTCGCTTTGTTAAATGCATTTGACTTTCATATGATTTAAAAAGCTTTGTTTGAATGTGTCTGACTTTCATTTGATTCAAAAGGCTTTGTTTGAATGTGTCTGACTTTCATTTGATTCAAAAAGCTTTTTGAATGTGTTTGACTTTAACTTGATTCAATCAGCTTTGTCGAATGCATTTTACTTTCATTTGATTCAATTAGCTTTTTTGAATGTGTTTGAGATTCATTTGATTCAATTAGCTTTGTAGAAAGCATTTGACTTTCATTTGATTCAATTAGCTTTGTTGAATGTATTTGACTTTCATATGATTCATATCGTTTTGTTTGATTGTGTTTTACTTTCATTTGATTTAATTAGCTTTGTACAATGCATTTGACTTTCATTTGATTGAAATAGCATCTTTGAATGCATTTGACTCTAATTTGATTCAAAAAGCTTTGTTTAATTATGTTTGTCTTTCATTTGATACAATTAGCTTTGTACAATGCATTAGACTTTCATTTGATTCAATTAACTTTGTTGAACGTGTTTGACTTTCATTTTATTCAAGAAGCTTTGTTTTAATGTGTTTGACTTTCATTAGATTCAATTAGCTTTGTTAGATTGTGTTTAACTTTCTTTTCATTCAATTAGCTTTGTAGAATGCGTTTGACTTTCATGTGATTCAATCAGCTTTGTTGAATGCATTTGACTTTTATTTGATTCAAAAAGCTTTGTTTGAATGTGTTTGACATTCATTTGATTCAATTAGCTTTGTAGAATGCATTTGACTTTCATTTGATTCAATTAGCTTAGTTGAATGTATTTGACTTTCATATGATTCATAAAGTTTTGTTTGATTGTGTTTGACCTTCATTTGATATAATTAGCTTTGTACAATGCATTTGACTTTCATTTGATTGAAATAGCATCTTTGAATGCATTTGACTTTAATTTGATTCAAAAAGCTTTGTTTAATTGTGTTTGACTTTCATTTGTACAATTAGCTTTGTACAATGCATTAGACTTTCATTTGATTCAATTAGCTTTGTTTGAATGTGTTTGACTTTCATTTGATTCAATTAGCTTTGTAGAATGCATTTGACTTTCATTTGATTCAATTAACTTTGTTGAATGTGTTTGACTTTCATTTGATTCAAAAAGCTTTGTTTGAATGTGTTTGACTTTCATTAGATTCAATTAGCTTTGTTTGATTGTGATTAACTTTCTTTTCATTCAATTAGCTTTGTAGAATGCATTTGACTTTCATGTGATTCAAGTAGCTTTGTTGAATGCATTTGACTTTTATTTGATTCAAAAAGCTTTGTTTGAATGTGTTTGACTATTATTTGATTCAATTATCTTTGTAGACTGCATTTGACTTTCATTTGATTCAATTAGCTTTGTTGAAAGCATTTGACTTTCATATGATTCAAAAAGCTTTGTTTAATTGTGTTTTACTAGCATTTAATTCAATTAGCTTTGTTTGATTGTGTTTAAGTTTCATTTCATTCAATTAGCTTTGTAGAATGCATCTGACTTTCATTTGATTCAATTAGCTTTGTTTAAAGCATTTGACTTTGATTTTATTCAAAAAGCTTTGTTTGAAGGTGTTTGACTTTCATTTGATTCAATTAGCTTTTTAGAATGCATTTGACTTTCATTTGATTTAATTAGTTTTGTTGAATGCATTTGACTTTCATTTGATTTAAAAAGCTTTGTTTTATTGTGTTTAACTTTCATTTGATTCAATCAGCTTTGTAGAATGCATTTGACTTTCATTTGATTCAATTCGCTTTGTTAAATGCATTTGACTTTCATATGATTTAAAAAGCTTTGTTTGAATGTGTCTGACTTTCATTTGATTCAAAAGGCTTTGTTTGAATGTGTCTGACTTTCATTTGATTCAAAAAGCTTTTTGAATGTGTTTGACTTTAACTTGATTCAATCAGCTTTGTCGAATGCATTTTACTTTCATTTGATTCAATTAGCTTTTTTGAATGTGTTTGAGATTCATTTGATTCAATTAGCTTTGTAGAAAGCATTTGACTTTCATTTGATTCAATTAGCTTTGTTGAATGTATTTGACTTTCATATGATTCATATCGTTTTGTTTGATTGTGTTTGACTTTCATTTGATTTAATTAGCTTTGTACAATGCATTTGACTTTCATTTGATTGAAATAGCATCTTTGAATGCATTTGACTCTAATTTGATTCAAAAAGCTTTTGTTGTATATTTGGAGTGACACTCGAAACATACAAGGGTTAAACCAAGGATAGTTAAGGCTAAAGAACCAAAAGGCTTCTTAGATAAAGTCACACCACTAAGAAACGAATTGGATTCCTAAGATCACAAGCTAACTAGTAGCCTAAACTAGCTAACTAAGCAAAGGAACGAAATTCTAAGTCCAAGAATTTCAGGTTAGTTTCTAATCCAAGAAACGTGTATAAAGACAAAGTTGTTTGTTTGGAATAATCTGATTTTTCATTCACATTTGCTTGCTATTTATAGTGAACAAGCATCTTAAGTACAAGCTAAGTTAAGTGGCTTTTAGCTCACTTGTTACACGTTCAAACTAAGTACAAATCAGTTTTTGTAGCCTAGATACATTAATAAAAGAAGCCTTGCTTAACTAGATACATCAAGAGCAAATGGCGGTTTATAACCTCCAAATTATGAGTGAAATAAAATCAGAAACAAGCAAGTGTAACCTCCCCTTGATTCACGCCCATATAGCAGCAGCTTGGAGTCGTAACAACTCCCCTTTTCACGCCCATTTTCAAACAGCAATTGATGTGTAACTCTTCCTTATTTCAAGCCTTGAATCAAGCTTGAATGGATGTGGACAAGGATGAACTTGGACGTCTCTTGAGTGTAGCTGTTGCTAGCTGAAATAAACGGCCACTTGAAGGCTCAATTGAAAGCTTGTAACTCCTCATTGAAGCTGATTGTAACATCCAAGTTAGAGCCTTAAAATCCCTCCAAATTAGTTTCGGTTTTAGGTCTTCTTCACAAGCTTAAACGGCTGCTTTTGTGATGCATCATAATCTTGTACTTTATGTGAATGTAACATTACATGTTCAGCTAAAAGAACTAAAGAACATAACTAAATTTGCAAACTTAAAATAAGACTAAAGTTTACAATTTATTCAAAGCTTAAAATAAACTTAGTTAATAAGAACAACAAGAAATTCAAGAGGTTGAATATCTTGCTGCTCAAGGATAGAATGCATAGCACCAACACATGATGCTACATCTTGAACCAACGAAATGTCCATAACCAAGTTGTTAGGCTTGGTTACAACATTCCCCCTTTCTTGAAAAGAGTTTGCCCTCAAACTCGGCAACTCTTCAAACTCATCATAATAAGGTGACAAATCAGCCACATTAAAGGTGCTAGAAACACCATAATCTCCGGGCAACTCAACCTTGTAAGCATTATCATTCACCTTTTCAACAATGGGAAATGGACCATCACTACGAGGACTAACCTTGGACCGTCTTTTGGAAGGAAATCTTTCCTTTCGAAGATGAATCCAAACTAAATCACCGGGCTGAAAATGGACTTCCTTTCTTTTCTTGTCATAGTATGCCTTTGTCTTTGCATTAGCTTGTTCAATTTTGGAACGAACTTGCTCATGCATAGACTTGATTTCTTTTGCACGCACCTCGGCATCATTGCTGAACTTGTTTGGTGAGGGAATGGGAGTGAGATCAATAGGAGTGCACGGATTGAATCCATACACCACTTCAAAAGGACTCAAACCTGTTGTCTTGCTAGGCACACGATTGTAAGCAAACTCCGCATGAGGAAGCATCTCTTCCCATTGCTTGGGGCGTTTAGTAGCCAAAGACCGCAGCAAGGATCCCAAAGTTCTATTAGTCACTTCGGTTTGGCCATCTGTTTGAGGATGACTTGAAGTGCTAAAGTTCAATTTCGTGCCCATCTTCCTCCATAATGTAAGCCAAAAATGACTTAGAAATTTTGGATCACGATCACTCACCATGGATTTAGGTACACCATGTAAACGAACAATTTCATTGAAAAACAAGTTAGCAACATGAGTAGCATCATAAGTTGTATGACAAGCAATAAAATGGGCCATTTTGGAAAATCGATCCACAACAACCATTATAGAATCTTTCTTTCGTTGGGTGATAGGAAGTCCCACCACGAAATCAAGACTAATATCCTCCCATGGTGCTTGCGGAATAGGTAAGGGCAAAAGATAGCCTTGAGGTAGACTATGACTCTTGGCCTTTTGACATGTCACGCATCTTTTCACAATGAACTCCACATCACGAACCAATCTAGGCCAATGAAAGTATTCTTGGACAAGAAGGGTAGTCTTCTCTATGCCAAAGTGTCCCGCCATTCCTCCTTCATGAAACTCTTTGATAAGAGATTCTCTTAGGCTTGATCTTGGAATGCACAACCTGTTTCCTTTGAACAAATAGCCATCTAAAATGTAATAATCTTTGTAAGCATGATTAGAACATTTTAAAAACAAATCACTAAAATCATGATCATTTTTGTAACTTGCTTTAACATCTTCGACACTAATCACCCTTGCTTTGAACGAGTTCAAGAGTGTGTATCTTCTTGAAAGCGCATCAGCCCCTTTGTTCATGGCGCCTCTCCTATGCTTGATCACGAAATGAAAAGCTTGCAAATACTCCACCCATTTGGCATGGCGAGGTTGGAGTTTTTGTTGGCTTTGAAGATACTCGAGAGCTTCATGATCAGAATGAAGGATGAACTCCTTGGAAATGAGGTAATGCCTCCAATGGTCCAAAGCACGAACAAGAGCAAAGAACTCCTTGTCATAGGTGCTATACTTCCGTTGTGCTTCATTGAGTTTTTCACTAAAGTAGGCAAGGGGACGCCCAACTTGTGACAAAACAGCACCAATACCAACTCCACTAGCATCGCACTCAACTTCAAAAACTTCATCAAAGTTAGGCAAAGCAAGAATAGGTGCACTAGTAAGTTGATGTTTTACCTCATCAAAGGCCTTTTGAGCCTTATCATTCCAAACTAACTTCTGATTTTTAGTTAGTTCTGTGATAGGTGCCATGAGAGTGCTAAAGTTCCGCACAAATCGTCTATAGAAAGAAGCAAGTCCATGAAAGCTTCGAACTTGTTGGACGGTTTGTGGTGTAGGCCACTCGCGAATTGCAGCAACTTTCTTTTCATCAACTTCAATGCCTTGTGATGAAACTTTGAAGCCAAGAAAAATAACTTGGGAAGTGAAGAAATGACACTTCTCTAAGTTACCATACAACTTCTCACGTTCAAGGGCTTCAAGAACCTGTCGCAAATGCATGGAATGCTCTTCTTCCTCCCTACTATACACCAAAATGTCATCAAAATAAACTACAACAAATTTACCCATGAAAGGTTGCATAACCTGGTTCATAAGGCGCATAAATGTAGATGGTGCGTTAGACAAACCAAATGGCATCACAAGCCATTCATAGAGGCCTTCCTTTGTCTTGAAAGCGGTTTTCCACTCATCTCCTTCGAAAATTCGAATTTGATGATAGCCACTTCTCAAATCAATTTTAGAGAACACTTTAGAACCATGCAAATCATCAAGCAAATCATTCAATCTTGGAATAGGAAACCGGTATTTGATAGTGATTTTATTGATTGACCTACTATCAACACACATTCTCCATTCTCCATTCTTCTTAGGCACAATCAAAGTAGGACAAGCACATGGACTAAGAGACTTACGAATAAGACCTTTGGATAGTAATTCTTCCACTTGCCTCTTAATCTCTTCGGTTTCTTTTGGGGTGGTTCTATAGGCTGGTTTGTTTGGGAGCATTGATCCGGGAACAAGATCAATTTTGTGTTGTATGTCACGACTTGGGGGTAAGCCATGGGGAATGTCTTCGGGGAAGACATGGGAAAATTTTTTGAGAAGAGGGGTGAGGAGAGGATGCGGCTTTTCTTGTGAAGGTTTGGAAGGAGTATCAAGTTGGCTTAAAATGAATTGTTTGTGAGTTTTATACTCATGCAATTCTGATTTTATGAGAGTGGTAAGGGAAGTAGGGGGTGTGGAAATGGGGTGTCCGTTTTTGAGGTTTAGGGGGTAAGAAGTATTTTCCGTCCATCCTTAGTGAAGGAATATGTATTTTTATACCCATCATGCATCACACGTCTATCAAACAACCAAGGTCTACCAAGTAAAATATGACATGCATCCATAGGTATAACATCACACCACAATTCTTCCTCATAAGTTTTACCAATGCTAAATGATAACAAGACTTGTTGTGTTACTTGAATTCCTTTACCATGGTTTAGCCATTGAATCACATAAGGTTTAGGGTGAGGGACGGTTTTAAGTTTCAGTTTGTCTATCATTACTTGTGAAGCTACATTGGTGCAACTACCTCCATCAATAATCAAGGTACATACCTTTCCACCAATGGTACAACGAGTGTGAAAGATTGCCTCACGTTGCAAACTTCCTTCTTGGCCAATCATATTGCTTAGTGTGCGTCGAACCACCAAGCATTCTCCCTCGTCTGGTCCAAGACACGCATACTCATCATTCTCCTCGAGGTTGCTGTCCACTTCATGCTCTAATTCGTCCTCCTCTTCATGCTCAATCAAAGTGACAATCCTTTTATTTGGACAATCACTAGCCAAATGTCCAAGGCCTTGACACCGAAAACATCTTCTTGGAGCTGGTTTTGGGTTGGAATTTTGGGTGTTTTGTGAAGGTGGTTTAGGAGTAGGCTGGTTGGACGTGGGTTTGAATGGAGAGAAATTGGATATTTGCTTCTTTTGGGGAAATGAGGTTTGAGATGCAAAACGTGATGATTCACTTTTGCCTCTTGCTTTTTGTTGCTGCTCAATCTTATGTGCTAAGATAATGAGCTCTTCAAGGGTAGAGTAAGGATGTAGTTCGGCCACATTGGCTATCTTAGGGTCAAGTCCTCCCAAGAAGCGCACCAATGTTTGAGGTTCGTCTTCCTCCACTCCACATTTCATAACAAACCCTTCAAACTCTCTAGCATATTCTTCTACTGATTTCGTACCTTGTTTGAGGTTGTGGAACTTGGAAAAGTTTTCTTGCACATAGTATGTGGGAAGAAACTTCTGTTTAAGCAACTTCTTCATCTTGATCCACGATCTTACTTTCTCCTTGTCTTGCCTTTCCCTCTTGGCACTCACGCTAGCCCACCAAGTTGAGGCATATTTTCTTAACTTCAAGGCTACAATTTTCACCTTCTTTTCTTCCGGTGTTTGCTTGTAGTCAAACACTCTGTCCACCGTTCTAAGCCATTCTACAAACTCATCAGCATCGAGTTTGCCATCATACTCCGGAATGTCAGCCTTGATGTCATTGTTAGGCCGTGACCTTTCTCTTTCATGATAAGGCCTATCATTGTGATTGAAATTAGATTCACTCACTTCTTCATCACTATGATTGGGTACTCCCTCTTTTTGTTGTCGCAATTTGATAGAAAGGTCTCTTAGCTGACCTTGCAAGTATTGCATTCGTTGCTCCATATCTTCTTTCTCTTGTGCAACCTTATTGACATATTCTTGCCAATTAGGGGGTGGAATGTCGGACATGGTTTGTGTTTGGGTATGTGTTTGGGGTATGTGTTTGGGTATTGTTTGCTAGATCCCCCTCCTTCTAGCGCCAAATGTTGTATATTTGGAGTGACACTCGAAACATACAAGGGTTAAACCAAGGATAGTTAAGGCTAAAGAACCAAAAGGCTTCTTAGATAAAGTCACACCACTAAGAAACGAATTGGATTCCTAAGATCACAAGCTAACTAGTAGCCTAAACTAGCTAACTAAGCAAAGGAACGAAATTCTAAGTCCAAGAATTTCAGGTTAGTTTCTAATCCAAGAAACGTGTATAAAGACAAAGTTGTTTGTTTGGAATAATCTGATTTTTCATTCACATTTGCTTGCTATTTATAGTGAACAAGCATCTTAAGTACAAGCTAAGTTAAGTGGCTTTTAGCTCACTTGTTACACGTTCAAACTAAGTACAAATCAGTTTTTTGTAGCCTAGATACATTAATAAAAGAAGCCTTGCTTAACTAGATACATCAAGAGCAAATGGCGGTTTATAACCTCCAAATTATGAGTGAAATAAAATCAGAAACAAGCAAGTGTAACCTCCCCTTGATTCACGCCCATATAGCAGCAGCTTGGAGTCGTAACAACTCCCCTTTTCACGCCCATTTTCAAACAGCAATTGATGTGTAACTCTTCCTTATTTCAAGCCTTGAATCAAGCTTGAATGGATGTGGACAAGGATGAACTTGGACGTCTCTTGAGTGTAGCTGTTGCTAGCTGAAATAAACGGCCACTTGAAGGCTCAATTGAAAGCTTGTAACTCCTCATTGAAGCTGATTGTAACATCCAAGTTAGAGCCTTAAAATCCCTCCAAATTAGTTTCGGTTTTAGGTCTTCTTCACAAGCTTAAACGGCTGCTTTTGTGATGCATCATAATCTTGTACTTTATGTGAATGTAACATTACATGTTCAGCTAAAAGAACTAAAGAACATAACTAAATTTGCAAACTTAAAATAAGACTAAAGTTTACAATTTATTCAAAGCTTAAAATAAACTTAGTTAATAAGAACAACAAGAAATTCAAGAGGTTGAATATCTTGCTGCTCAAGGATAGAATGCATAGCACCAACACATGATGCTACATCTTGAACCAACGAAATGTCCATAACCAAGTTGTTAGGCTTGGTTACAACAGTTAGAATGCATTTGACTTTCATTTGATTCAATTCGCTTTGTTAAATGCATTTGACTTTCATATGATTCAAAAAGCTTTGTTTGAATGTGTCTGACTTTCTTTTGATTCAAAAAGCTTTGTTTGAATGTGTTTGACTTTAACTTGATTCAATCAGCTTTGTCGAATGCATTTGACTTTCATTAGATTCAATTAGCTTTTTTGAATGTGTTTGACTTACATTTGATTCAAAAAGCTTTGTTTGAATGTGTTTAACTTTCATTTGATTCAATTAGCTTTGTTTAAATGTGTGTTTGACTTTCATTTGATTCAATTAGCTTTTGTAGAATGCATTTGACTTTCGTTTGATTCAATTAACTTTGTTGAATGTATTTGACTTTCATATGATTTAAAAAAGCTTTGTTTGAATGTGTTTGACTTTAACTTGATTCAATCAGCTTTGTCGAATGCATTTGACTTTCATTTGATTCAATTAGCTTTGTTTGAATGGGTTTGACATTCATTTGATTCAATTAGCTTTGTAGAATGCATTTGACTTTCATTTGATTCAATTAGCTTTGTTGAATGTATTTGACTTTCATATGATTCATAACGTTTTGTTTGATTGTGTTTGACTTTCATTTTATTCAATTAGCTTTGTACAATGCATTTGATTTTCATTTGATTGAAATAGCATCGTTGAATGCATTTGACTTTAATTTGATTCAAAAAGCTTTGTTTAATTATGTTTTACTTTCATTTGATACAATTAGCTTTGTACAATGCATTAGACTTTCATTGATTCAATTAGCTTTGTTTGAATGTGTTTTGACTTTCATTTGATTCAATTAGCTTTGTAGAATGCATTTGACTTCATTTGATTCAATTAACTTTGTTGAATGTGTTTGACTTTCATTTGATTCAAAAAGCTTTTATTGAATTTGTTTTACTTTCATTAGATTCAATTAGCTTTGTTTGATTGTGTTTAACTTTCTTTTGATTCAATTACCTTTGTAGAATGCGTTTGACTTTCATGTGATTCAATTAGCTTTGTTGAATGCATTTGACTTTTATTTGATTCAAAAAGCTTTGTTTGAATGTGTTGACTTTCATTTGATTGAAATAGCTTCTTTGAATGCATTTGACTTTAATTTGATTCAAAAAGCTTTGTTTGATTGTGTTTGACTTTCATTTGATACAATTAGCTTTGTAGAATGCATTAGACTTTCATTTGATTCAATTAGCTTTGTTTAATTGTGTTTAAACTTTCATTTGATTCAATTAGCTTTGTAGAATGCGTTTTACTTTCATTTGATTCAAATAGCTTCTTTGAATGCATTTGACTTTAATTTGATTCAATTAGCTTTGTTGAATGCATTTGATTTTCATTTGATTTAAAAAGCTTTGTTTGAATTTATTTGACTTCCGTTTGATTCAATTAGCATTGTTTGATTGTGTTTGACTTTCATTTGATTAAATTAGCTTTGTAGATTGCATTTGACTTTCATTTGATTCAATTAGCTTTGTAGAATGAATTTGACTTTCATTTGATTCAAATAGCTTCTTTGAATGCATTTGACTTTAATTTGATTCAAAAAGCTTTGTTTGAATGTGTTTAACTTTCATTTAATTCAATTAGCTTTGTTTGATTGTGTTTAACTTTCATTTGATTCAATTAGCTTTGTAGAATGCATTTGACTTTCATTTGATTCAATTAGCTTTGTTGAAAGCATTTGACTTTCATATGATTCAAAAAGCTTTGTTTAATTGTGTTTGACTAGCACTTAATTCAATTATCTTTGTTTGATTGTGTTTAACTTTCATTTGATTCATTTCGCTTTGTTAAATGCATTTGACTTTCATATGATTAAAAAAGCTTTGTTTGAATGTGTTTGACTTTAACTTGATTCAATCAGCTTTGTCGAATGCATTTGACTTTCATTTGATTCAATTAGCTTTGTTTGAATGGGTTTGACATTCATTTGATTCAATTAGCTTTGTAGAATGCATTTGACTTTCATTTGATTCAATTAGCTTTGTAGAATGCATTTTACTTTCACTTGATTCAAATAGCTTCTTTGAATGCATTTGACTTTAATTTGATTCAATTAGCTTTGATGAATGCATTTGATTTTCATTAGATTTAAAAAACTTTGATTGAATTTATTTGACTTCCGTTTGATTCAATTAGCATTGTTTGATTGTGTTTGACTTTCATTTGATTCAATTAGCTTTGTAGATTGCATTTGACTTTCGTTTGATTCAATTAACTTTGTTGAATGTATTTGACTTTCATATGATTAAAAAAGCTTTGTTTGAATGTGTTTGACTTTAACTTGATTCAATCAGCTTTGTCGAATGCATTTGACTTTCATTTGAATCAATTAGCTTTGTTTGAATGGGTTTGACATTCATTTGATTCAATTAGCTTTGTAGAATGCATTTGACTTTCATTTGATTCAATTAGCTTTGTTGAATGTATTTGACTTTCATATGATTCATAACGTTTTTTTTATTGTGTTTGACTTTTATTTTATTCAATTAGCTTTGTACAATGCATTTGATTTTCATTTGATTGAAATAGCATCGTTGAATGCATTTGACTTTAATTTGATTCAAAAAGCTTTGTTTAATTATGTTTTACTTTCATTTGAAACAATTAGCTTTGTACAATGCATTAGACTTTCATTGATTCAATTAGCTTTGTTTGAATGTGTTTGACTTTCATTTGATTCAATTAGCTTTGTAGAATGCATTTGACTTTCATTTGATTCAATTAACTTTGTTGAATGTGTTTGACTTTCATTTGATTCAAAAAGCTTTGATTGAATTTGTTTGACTTTCATTAGATTCAATTAGCTTTGTTTGATTGTGTTTAACTTTCTATTGATTCAATTAGCTTTGTAGAATGCGTTTGACTTTCATGTGATTCAATTAGCTTTGTTGAATGCATTTGACTTTTATTTGATTCAAAAAGCTTTTTTTGAATGTGTTTGACTTTCATTTAATTTAAATAGCTTCTTTGAATGCATTTGACTTTAATTTGATTCAAAAAGCTTTGTTTGATTGTGTTTGACTTTCATTTGATACCATTAGCTTTGTAGAATGCATTAGACTTTCATTTGATTCAATTAGCTCTGTTTATTTGTGTTTAACTTTCATTTGATTCAATTAGCTTTGTAGAATGCGTTTTACTTTCATTTGATTCAAATAGCTTCTTTGAATGCATTTGACTTTAATTTGATTCAATTAGCTTTGTTGAATGCATTTGATTTTCATTTGATTTAAAAAGCTTTGTTTGAATTTATTTGACTTCCGTTTGATTCAATTAGCATTGTTTGATTGTGTTTGACTTTCATTTGATTAAATTAGCTTTGTAGATTGCATTTGACTTTCATTTGATTCAATTAGCTTTGTAGAATGAATTTGACTTTCATTTGATTCAAATAGCTTCTTTGAATGCATTTGACTTTAATTTGATTCAAAAAGCTTTGTTTGAATGTGTTTAACTTTCATTTAATTCAATTAGCTTTGTTTGATTGTGTTTAACTTTCATTTGATTCAATTAGCTTTGTAGAATGCATTTGACTTTCATTTGATTCAATTAGCTTTGTTGAAAGCATTTGACTTTCATATGATTCAAAAAGCTTTGTTTAATTGTGTTTGACTAGCACTTAATTCAATTATCTTTGTTTGATTGTGTTTAACTTTCATTTGATTCAATTCGCTTTGTTAAATGCATTTGACTTTCATATGATTAAAAAAGCTTTGTTTGAATGTGTTTGACTTTAACTTGATTCAATCAGCTTTGTCGAATGCATTTGACTTTCATTTGATTCAATTAGCTTTGTTTGAATGGGTTTGACATTCATTTGATTCAATTAGCTTTGTAGAATGGATTTGACTTTCATTTGATTCAATTAGCTTTGTAGAATGCATTTTACTTTCATTTGATTCAAATAGCTTCTTTGAATGCATTTGACTTTAATTTGATTCAATTAGCTTTGATGAATGCATTTGATTTTCATTAGATTTAAAAACTTTGTTTGAATTTATTTGACTTCCGTTTGATTCAATTAGCATTGTTTGATTGTGTTTGACTTTCATTTGATTCAATTAGCTTTGTAGATTGCATTTGACTTTCGTTTGATTCAATTAACTTTGTTGAATGTATTTGACTTTCATATGATTAAAAAAGCTTTGTTTGAATGTGTTTGACTTTAACTTGATTCATTCAGCTTTGTCGAATGCATTTGACTTTCATTTGAATCAATTAGCTTTGTTTGAATGGGTTTGACATTCATTTGATTCAATTAGCTTTGTAGAATGCATTTGACTTTCATTTGATTCAATTAGCTTTGTTGAATGTATTTGACTTTCATATGATTCATAACGTTTTTTTTATTGTGTTTGACTTTCATTTTATTCAATTAGCTTTGTACAATGCATTTGATTTTCATTTGATTGAAATAGCATCGTTGAATGCATTTGACTTTATTTTGATTCAAAAAGCTTTGTTTAATTATGTTTTACTTTCATTTGATACAATTAGCTTTGTACAATGCATTAGACTTTCATTGATTCAATTAGCTTTGTTTGAATGTGTTTGACTTTCATTTGATTCAATTAGCTTTGTAGAATGCATTTGACTTTCATTTGATTCAATTAACTTTGTTGAATGTGTTTGACTTTCATTTGATTCAAAAAGCTTTGATTGAATTTGTTTGACTTTCATTAGATTCAATTAGCTTTGTTTGATTGTGTTTAACTTTTTATTGATTCAATTAGCTTTGTAGAATGCGTTTGACTTTCATGTGATTCAATTAGCTTTGTTGAATGCATTTGACTTTTATTTGATTCAAAAAGCTTTTTTTGAATGTGTTTGACTTTCATTTAATTTAAATAGCTTCTTTGAATGCATTTGACTTTAATTTGATTCAAAAAGCTTTGTTTGATTGTGTTTGACTTTCATTTGATACCATTAGCTTTGTAGAATGCATTAGACTTTCATTTGATTCAATTAGCTCTGTTTATTTGTGTTTAACTTTCATTTGATTCAATTAGCTTTGTAGAATGCGTTTTACTTTCATTTGATTCAAATAGCTTCTTTGAATGCATTTGACTTTAATTTGATTCAATTAGCTTTGTTGAATGCATTTGATTTTCATTTGATTTAAAAAGCTTTGTTTGAATTTATTTGACTTCCGTTTGATTCAATTCGCATTGTTTGATTGTGTTTGACTTTCATTTGATTAAATTAGCTTTGTAGATTGCATTTGACTTTCATTTGATTCAATTAGCTTTGTAGAATGAATTTGACTTTCATTTGATTCAAATAGCTTCTTTGAATGCATTTGACTTTAATTTGATTCAAAAAGCTTTGTTTGAATGTGTTTAACTTTCATTTAATTCAATTAGCTTTGTTTGATTGTGTTTAACTTTCATTTGATTCAATTAGCTTTGTAGAATGCATTTGACTTTCATTTGATTCAATTAGCTTTGTTGAAAGCATTTGACTTTCATATGATTCAAAAAGCTTTGTTTAATTGTGTTTGACTAGCACTTAATTCAATTATCTTTGTTTGATTGTTTTTAACTTTCATTTGATTCAATTCGCTTTGTTAAATGCATTTGACTTTCATATGATTAAAAAAGCTTTGTTTGAATGTGTTTTGACTTTAACTTGATTCAAAAAGCTTTGTTTGATTGTGTTTGACTTTAACTTGATTCAATCAGCTTTGTCGAATGCATTTGACTTTCATTTGATTCAATTAGCTTTGTTTGAATGTGTTTGACAATCATTTGATTCAATTAGCTTTGTAGAATGCATTTGACTTTCATTTGATTCAATTAGCTTTGTTGAATGTATTTGACTTTCATATGATTCATAACGTTTTGTTTGATTGTGTTTGACTTTAATTTTATTCAATTAGCTTTGTACAATACATTTGATTTTCATTTGATTGAAATAGCATCGTTGAATGCATTTGACTTTAATTTGATTCAAAAAGCTTTGTTTAATTAAGTTTTACTTTCATTTGATACAATTAGCTTTGTACAATGCATTAGACTTTCATTGATTCAATTAGCTTTGTTTGAATGTGTTTGACTTTCATTTGATTCAATTAGCTTTGTAGAATGCATTTGACTTTCATTTCATTCAATTAACTTTGTTGAATGTGTTTGACTTTCATTTGATTCAAAAAGCTTTCATTGAATTTGTTTGACTTTCACTAGATTCAATTAGCTTTGTTTGATTGTGTTTAACTTTCTTTTGATTCAATTAGCTTTGTAGAATGCGTTTGACTTTCATGTGATTCAATTAGCTTTGTTGAATGCATTTGACTTTTATTTGATTCAAAAAGCTTTGTTTGAATGTGTTAGACTTTCATTTGATTTAAGTAGCTTCTTTGAATGCATTTGACTTTAATTTGATTCAAAAAGCTTTGTTTGATTGTGTTTGACTTTCATTTGATACAATTAGCTTTGTAGAATGCATTAGACTTTCATTTGATTCAATTAGCTCTGTTTAATTGTGTTTAACTTTCATTTGATTCAATTAGCTTTGTAGAATGTGTTTTACTTTCATTTGATTCAAATAGCTTCTTTGAATGCATTTGACTTTAATTTGATTCAATTAGCTTTGTTGAATGCATTTGATTTTCATTTGATTTAAAAAGCTTTGTTTTGAATTTATTTGACTTCCGTTTGATTCAATTAGCATTGTTTGATTGTGTTTGACTTTCATTTGATTCAATTAGCTTTGTAGATTGCATTTGACTTTCATTTGATTCAATTAGCTTTGTAGAATGAATTTGACTTTCATTTGATTCAAATAGCTTTGTTTGAATGTGGTTGACTTTCATTTAATTCAATTAGCTATGGTTGATTGTGTTTAACTTTCATTTGATTCAATTAGCTTTGTAGAATGCATTTTACTTTCATTTGATTCAATTAGCTTTGTTAAAAGCATTTGAATTTCATATGATTCAAAAAGCTTTGTTTAAATGTGTTTGACTTTAACTTGATTCAATCAGTTTTGTCGAATGCATTTAACTTTCATTTGATTCAATTAGCTTTTTTGAATGTGTTTGACATTCATTTGATTCAATTAGCTTTGTAGAAAGCATTTGACTTTCATTTGATACAATTAGCTTTGTTGAATGTATTTGACTTTCATATGATTCATAACGTTTTGTTTAATTGTGTTTGACTTTCATTTGATTCAATTAGCTTTGTACAATGCATTTGACTTTCATTTGATTGAAATAGCATCTTTGAATGCATTTGACTTTAATTTGATTCAAAAAGCTTTGTTTAATTATGTTTGACTTTCATTTGATACAATTAGCTTTGTACAATCCATTAGACTTTCATTGATTCAATTAGCTTTGTTTGAATGTGTTTGACTTTCATTTGATTCAATTAGCTTTGTAGAATGCATTTCACTTTCATTTGATTTAATTAACTTTGTTGAATGTATTTGACGTTCATTTGATTCAAAAAGCTTTGATTGATTGTGTTTTACTTTCATTAGATTCAATTAGCTTTGTTTGATTGTGTTTAAATTTCTTTTGATTCAATTAGCTATGTAGAATGCGTTTGACTTTCATGTGATTCAATTAGCTTTGTTGAATACATTTGACTTTTTATTTGATTCAAAAAGCTTTGTTTGAATGTGTTTGACTTTCATTTGATTTAAATAGCTTCTTTGAATGCATTTGACTTTAAATTTGATTCAAAAAGCTTTGTTTGATTGTGTTTGACTTTCATTTGATACAATTAGCTTTGTAGAATGCATTAGACTTTCATTTGATTCAATTAGCTTTGTAGAATGCATTTTACTTTCATTTAATTCAAATAGCTTCTTTGAATGCATTTGACTTTAATTTGATTCAATTAGCTTTGTTGAATGCATTTGATTTTCATTATATTTAAAAAGCTTTGTTTGAATTTATTTGACTTCCGTTTGATTCAATTAGCATTATTTGATTGTTTTTTACTTTCATTTTGATTCAATTAGCTTTGTAGATTGCATTTGACTTTCATTTGATTCAATTAGCTTTGTAGAATGAATTTGACTTTCATTTGATTCAAATAGGTTTTTGAATGCATTTGACTTTAGTTTGATTCAAAAAGCTTTGTTTGAAAGTGTTTGACTTTCATTTAATTCAATTAGCTTTGTTTGATTGTGTTTAACTTTCATTTGATTCAATTAGCTTTGTAGAATGCATTTGACTTTCATTTGATTCAATTAGCTTTGTTGAAAGCATTTGACTTTCATATGATTCAAAAAGCTTTGTTTAATTGTGTTTGCCTATCATTTAATTCAATTAGCTTTGTTAGATTGTGTTTAACTTTCATTTGATTCAATTCGCTTTGTTAAATGCATTTGAATTTCATATGATTCAAAAAGCTTTGTTTGAATGTGTCTGACTTTAATTTGATTCAAAAAGCTTTGTTTGAACGTGTTTGACTTTAACTTGATTCAATCAGCTTTGTCGAATGCATTCGACTTTCATTTGATTCAATTAGCTTTTTTATATGTGTTTGACATTCATTTTATTCAATTAGCTTTGTAGAAAGCATTTGACTTTCATTTGATTCAATTAGCTTTGTTGAATGTATTTGACTTTCATATGATTCATAACGTTTTGTTTAATTGTGTTTGACTTTCATTTGATTCAATTAGCTTTGTACAATGCATTTGACTTTCATTTGATTGAAATAGCATCTTTGAATGCATTTGACTTTAATTTGATTCAAAAAGCTTTGTTTAATTATGTTTGACTTTCATTTGATACAATTAGCTTTGTACAATCCATTAGACTTTCATTGATTCAATTAGCTTTGTTTGAATGTGTTTGACTTTCATTTGATTCAATTAGCTTTGTAGAATGCGTTTCACTTTCATTTGATTTAATTAACTATGTTGAATGTGTTTTGACATTCATTTGATTCAAAAAGCTTTGATTGATTGTGTTTTACTTTCATTAGATTCAATTAGCTTTGTTTGATTGTGTTTAAATTTCTTTTGATTCAATTAGCTATGTAGAATGCGTTTGACTTTCATGTGATTCAATTAGCTTTGTTGAATACATTTGACTTTTATTTGATTCAAAAAGCTTTGTTTGAATGTGTTTGACTTTCATTTGATTTAAATAGCTTCTTTGAATGCATTTGACTTTAATTTGATTCAAAAAGCTTTGTTTGATTGTGTTTGACTTTCATTTGATACAATTAGCTTTGTAGAATGCATTAGACTTTCATTTGATTCAATTAGCTTTGTAGAATGCATTTTACTTTCATTTAATTCAAATAGCTTCTTTGAATGCATTTGACTTTAATTTGATTCAATTAGCTTTGTTGAATGCATTTGATTTTCATTTGATTTAAAAAGCTTTGTTTGAATTTATTTGACTTCCGTTTGATTCAATTAGCATTGTTTTGATTGTGTTTGACTTTCATTTGATTCAATTAGCTTTGTAGATTGCATTTGACTTTCATTTGATTCAATTAGCTTTGTAGAATGAATTTGACTTTCATTTGATTCAAATAGCTTCTTTGAATGCATTTGACTTTAGTTTGATTCAAAAAGCTTTGTTTGAAAGTGTTTGACTTTCATTTAATTCAATTAGCTTTGTTTGATTGTGTTTAACTTTCATTTGATTCAATTAGCTTTGTAGAATGCATTTGACTTTCATTTGATTCAATTAGCTTTGTTGAAAGCATTTGACTTTCATATGATTCAAAAAGCTTTGTTTAATTGTGTTTGCCTATCATTTAATTCAATTAGCTTTGTTAGATTGTGTTTAACTTTCATTTGATTCAATTCGCTTTGTTAAATGCATTTGAATTTCATATGATTCAAAAAGCTTTGTTTGAATGTGTCTGACTTTAATTTGATTCAAAAAGCTTTGTTTGAACGTGTTTGACTTTAACTTGATTCAATCAGCTTTGTCGAATGCATTCGACTTTCATTTGATTCAATTAGCTTTTTTATATGTGTTTGACATTCATTTATTCAATTAGCTTTGTAGAAAGCATTTGACTTTCATTTGATTCAATTAGCTTTGTTGAATGTATTTGACTTTCATATGATTCATAACGTTTTGTTTAATTGTGTTTGACTTTCATTTGATTCAATTAGCTTTGTACAATGCATTTGACTTTCATTTGATTGAAATAGCATCTTTGAATGCATTTGACTTTAATTTGATTCAAAAAGCTTTGTTTAATTATGTTTGACTTTCATTTGATACAATTAGCTTTGTTACAATCCATTAGACTTTCATTGATTCAATTAGCTTTGTTTGAATGTGTTTGACTTTCATTTGATTCAATTAGCTTTGTAGAATGCGTTTCACTTTTATTTGATTTAATTAACTTTGTTGAATGTGTTTGACATTCATTTGATTCAAAAAGCTTTGATTGATTGTGTTTTACTTTCATTAGATTCAATTAGCTTTGTTTTGATTGTGTTTTAAATTTCTTTTTGATTCAATTAGCTATGTAGAATGCGTTTGACTTTCATGTGATTCAATTAGCTTTGTTGAATACATTTGACTTTTATTTGATTCAAAAAGCTTTGTTTGAATGTGTTTGACTTTCATTTGATTTAAATAGCTTCTTTGAATGCATTTGACTTTAATTTGATTCAAAAAGCTTTGTTTGATTGTGTTTGACTTTCATTTGATACAATTAGCTTTGTAGAATGCATTAGACTTTCATTTGATTCAATTAGCTTTGTAGAATGCATTTTACTTTCATTTAATTCAAAATAGCTTCTTTGAATGCATTTGACTTTAATTTGATTCAATTAGCTTTGTTGAATGCATTTGATTTTCATTTGATTTAAAAAGCTTTGTTTGAATTTATTTGACTTCCGTTTGATTCAATTAGCATTGTTTGATTGTGTTTTGACTTTCATTTGATTCAATTAGCTTTGTAGATTGCATTTGACTTTCATTTGATTCAATTAGCTTTGTAGAATGAATTTGACTTTCATTTGATTCAAATAGCTTCTTTGAATGCATTTGACTTTAGTTTGATTCAAAAAGCTTTGTTTTGAAAGTGTTTGACTTTCATTTAATTCAATTAGCTTTGTTTGATTGTGTTTAACTTTCATTTGATTCAATTAGCTTTGTAGAATGCATTTGACTTTCATTTGATTCAATTAGCTTTGTTGAAAGCATTTGACTTTCATATGATTCAAAAAGCTTTGTTTAAATTGTGTTTGCCTAATCATTTAATTCAATTAGCTTTGTTTGATTGTGTTTAACTTTCATTTGATTCAATTCGCTTTGTTAAATGCATTTGAATTTCATATGATTCAAAAAGCTTTGTTTGAATGTGTCTGACTTTCATTTGATTCAAAAAGCTTTGTTTGAACGTGTTTGACTTTAACTTGATTCAATCAGCTTTGTCGAATGCATTTGACTTTCATTTGATTCAATTAGCTTTTTTTGAATGTGTTTGACATTCATTTGATTCAATTAGCTTTAAAGAAAGCATTTGACTTTCATTTGATTCAATTAGCTTTGTTGAATGTATTTGACTTTCATATGATTCATAACGTTTTGTTTAATTGTGTTTGACTTTCATTTGATTCAATTAGCTTTGTACAATGCATTTGACTTTCATTTGATTGAAATAGCATCTTTGAATGCATTTGACTTTAATTTGATTCAAAAAGCTTTGTTTAATTATGTTTGACTTTCATTTGATACAATTAGCTTTGTACAATGCATTAGACTTTCATTGATTCAATTAGCTTTGTTTGAATGTGTTTGACTTTCATTTGATTCAATTAGCTTTGTAGAATGCATTTCACTTTCATTTGATTTAATTAACTTTGTTGAATGTGTTTGACATTCATTTGATTCAAAAAGCTTTGATTGATTGTGTTTTACTTTCATTAGATTTAATTAGCTTTGTTTGATTGTGTTTAACTTTCTTTTGATTCAATTAGCTTTGTAGAATGCGTTTGACTTTCATGTGATTCAATTAGCTTTGTTGAATGCATTTGACTTTTATTTGATTCAAAAAGCTTTGTTTGAATGTGTTAGACTTTCATTTGATTTAAATAGCTTCTTTGAATGCATTTGACTTTAATTTGATTCCAAAAGCTTTGTTTAATTGTGTTTGACTTTCATTTGATTCAATTAGCTTTGTTTGATTGTGTTTAACTTTCATTTGATTCAATTAGCTTTGTAGAATGCATTTTACTTTAATTTGATTCAAATAGCTTCTTTGAATGCATTTGACTTTAATTTGATTAATTAGCTTTGTTGAATGCATTTGATTTTCATTTGATTTAAAAAGCTTTGTTTGAATTTATTTGACTTCCGTTTGATACAATTAGTATTGTTTGATTGTGTTTGACTTTCATTTGAATTAAATTAGCTTTGTAGAATGCATTAGACTTTTATTGATTCAAAAAGCTTTGTTTGAATGTTTTCGACTTTCATTTGATTCAATTAGTTTTGTTTAAAAGCATTTGACTTTGATTTTATTCAAAAAAGCTTTGTTTGAAGGTGTTTGACTTTCATTTGATTCAATTAGCTTTTTTAAATGCATTTGACTTTTCACCTGATTTAATTAGTTTTGTTGAATACATTTGACTTTCATTTGATTCAAAAAGCTTTGTTTGAATGTGTTTAACTTTCATTTGATTCAATTAGCTTTGTTTAAATGTGTTAGACTTTCATTTGATTCAATTAGCTTTGTAGAATGCATTTGACTTTCGTTTGATTCAATTAACTTTGTTGAATGTATTTGACTTTCATATGATAAAAAAAGCTTTGTTTTGAATGTGTTTGACTTTAACTTGATTTAATCAACTTTGTCGAATGCATTTGACTTTCATTTGATTTAATTAGCTTTGTTTGAATGTGTTTGACATTCATTTGATTCAATTAGCTATGTAGAATGCATTTGACTTTCATTTGATTCAATTAGCTTTGTTGAAATGTATTTGACTTTCATATGATTCATAACGTTTTGTTTGATTGTGTTTGACTTTCATTTTATTCAATTAGCTTTGTACAATGCATTTGATTTTCATTTGATTGAAATAGCATTGTTGAATGCATTTGACTTTAATTTGATTCAAAAAGCTTTGTTTAATTATGTTTTACTTTTCATTTGATACAATTAGCATTGTACAATGCATTAGACTTTCATTGATTCAATTAGCTTTGTTTGAATGTGTTTGACTTTCATTTGATTCAATTAGCTTTGTAGAATGCATTTGACTTTCATTTGATTCAATTAACTTTGTTGAATGTGTTTGACTTTCATTTGATTCAAAAAGCTTTTGATTGAATTTGTTTGACTTTCATTAGATTCAATTAGCTTTGTTTGATTGTGTTTAACTTTCTTTTTGATTCAATAAGCTTTGTAGACTGCGTTTGACTTTCATGTGATTCAATTAGCTTTGTTGAATGCATTTGACTTTTATTTGATTCAAAAAGCTTTGTTTGAATGTGTTTGACTTTCATTTGATTTAAATAGCTTCTTTGAATGCATTTGACTTTAATTTGATTCAAAAAGCTTTGTTTGATTGTGTTTGACTTTCATTTGATACAATTAGCTTTGTAGAATGCATTAGACTTTCAATTTGATTCAATTAGCTTTGTTTGATTGTGTTTAACTTTCATTTGATTCAATTAGCTTTGTAGAATGCCACTTTACTTTCATTTGATTCAAATAGCTTCTTTGAATGCATTTGACTTTAATTTTGATTCAATTAGCTTTGTTGAATGCATTTGATTTTCATTTAATTTAAAAAGCTTTGTTTGAATTTTTTTGACTTCCGTTTGATTCAATTACCATTGTTAGATTGTGTTTCACTTTCATTTGATTCAATTAGCTTTGTAGATTGCATTTGACTTTCATTTGATTCAATTAGCTTTTGTATAATGAATTTGACTTTCATTTGATTCAAAAAGCTTTGTTTGAATGTGTTTAACTTTCATTTGATTCAATTAGCTTTGTTTAAATGTGTTTGACTTTCATTTGATTCAATTAGCTTTGTAGAATGCATTTGACTTTCGTTTGATTCAATTAACTTTGTTGAATGTGTTTGACTTTCATTTTATTCAATTAGCTTTTTAGAATGCATTTGACTTTCACTTGATTTAATTAGTTTTGTTGAATGCATTTGACTTTCATTTGATTCAAAAAGCTTTGTTTGAATGTGTTTTAACTTTCAATTGATTCAATTAGCTTTGTAGAATGCACATTTGACTTTCATATGATTCAAAAAGCTTTGTTTGAATGTGTTTA
>NW_018744224.1:0-72048 GCF_001683475.1 Chenopodium quinoa | reverse complement strand
AAAAAGCTTTGTTTGACTTTCACTTGATTTCAAATCGCTATTTTTAAATGCATTTGAATTTCATTTGATTGAAAAAGCTTAGTTTGAATGTGTTTGATTTTTATTTGATTAAATTAGCTTTGTTTGAATGTGATTGACTTTCATTTGAATCAATTAGCTTTGTTTAATGCATTTGACTTTCATTTAATTCAAAAAGCTTTGTTTGAATGTGTTTGACTTTAATTTGATTCAAATAGCTTTGTTTGAATGATTTTGACTTTCACTTGATTTAAATACCTTTTTTGAATGCGTTTGACTTTCATCTGATTCAAATAGCATTTCTTGAATGTATTTGACTTTCAATTGGGACAAATAGCTTTGTTTAAATGTGTTTGACTTTCATTTGATTCAAATAGCTTTGCTTGAATGTGGTTAACTTTCAATTGAGTCAATTTGCTTTGTTGAATGCATTTGACTTTCATTTGATTCAAAAAGTTTTGTTCGACTGTCATATGATTCAATTAGCCTCGTTGAATGCATTTGACAATCATTTGATTCAAAAAGCTTTGTTTGAATTCTTTGGACTTTTACTTGATTCAATTAACTTTTTTCAAAGCATTTGACTTTCATATGATTTAATTAGCTTTGTTTGAATGTTTTTGACTTTCATTTGATGCAATTAGCTTTGTCTGAATGTGTTTGACTTTTGTTTGATTTAATTATCTTTTTTGAATGCATTTGACTTTTCATTTGATTCAGATAGCATTGTTTGAATGTGTTTGACTTTCATTTGATTCTAATAGCTTTGTTTGAATGTGTTTGCCTTGCATTGGATTTAATTAGCTTTGTTTGAATGTGGTTGACTTTTAATTGATTCAATTTGATCTGTTGAATGCATTTGACTTTCATTTGATTCAAAAAGATTTGTTTGAATGTGTTTGACTTTCATATGATTCAATTAGTATCGTTGAATGCATTTGACAATCATTTGATTCAAAAAAGCTATGTTTGAATTTGTTTGACTTTCACTTGATTCAATTAGCTTTTTTCGAAATCATTTGACTTTCTTCTGATTCAAAAAGCTTTGTTTGAATGTGTTTGATTTTCACTTGATTTAATATGCTTTGTTTGAATGTGGTTAACTTTCATTTGATTCAATTAGCTTTGTTTGAATGTGGTTGACTTTCAGTTGATTCAATTAGGTTTGTTAGAATGCCATTGACTTTCGTTTGATTTAATTAGGTTTGTTAGAATGCCATTGACTTTCATTTGATTCAATTAGCTTTGTTGAATGCATATGACTTTCATTTGATTCAAAAAGCTTTGTTTGAATGTGTTAGACTCTCATTTGATTCAATTAGCATCGTTGAACGCATTTGACAGTCATTTGATTCAAAAAGCTTTGTTTGAATTACCTAGACTTTCACTTGATTCAATTAGCTATTTTGAATGGATTTAACTTTCATTTTATTTAAAAAGCTTTGTTTAAATGTGTTTGACTTTCACTTGATTTAATTACTTTTTTTTAATAGCATTTGACTTTCAGTTGTTTCAAAAAGATTTGTTTGAATGTGCATGACTTTCATATGATTCAATTAGCATCGTTGAATGGATTTGACAATCATTTGATTCAAAAAGCTTTGTTTGACTTTCACTTGATTCAAATCGCTATTTTGAATGCATTTGAATTTCATTTGATTGAAAAAGCTTTGTTTGAATGTGTTTGATTTTTATTTGATTAAATTAGCTTTGTTTGAATGTGATTGACTTTCATTTGAATCAATTAGCTTTGTTTAATGCATTTGACTTTCATTTAATTCAAAAAGCTTTGTTTGAATGTGTTTGACTTTAATTTGATTCAAATAGCTTTGTTTGAATTATTTTGACTTTCACTTGATTTAAATACCTTTTTTTGAATGCGTTTGACTTTCATCTGATTCAAATAGCATTTCTTGAATGTGTTTGACTTTCATTTGGTTCAAATAGCTTTGTTTAAATGTGTTTGACTTTCATTTGATTCAATTAGCTTTGCTTGAATGTGGTTAACTTTCAATTGAGTCAATTTGCTTTGTTGAATGCATTTGACTTTCATTTGATTCAAAAAGTTTTGTTCGACTGTCATATGATTCAATTAGCCTCGTTGAATGCATTTGACAATCATTTTATTCAAAAAGCTTTGTTTGAATTCTTTGGACTTTTACTTGATTCAATTAGCTTTTTTCAAAGCATTTGACTTCCATATGATTTAATTAGCTTTGTTTGAATGTTTTTGACTTTCATTTGATGCAATTAGCTTTGTCTGAATGTGTTTGACTTTCGTTTGATTTAATTATCTTTTTTGAATGCATTTGACTTTCATATGATTCAGATAGCATTGTTTGAATGTGTTTGACTTTCATTTGATTCTAATAGCTTTGTTTGAATGTGTTTGCCTTCCATTGGATTTAATTAGCTTTGTTTGAATGTGGTTGACTTTTAATTGATTAAATTTGATCTGTTGAATGCATTTGACTTTCATTTGATTCAAAAAGATTTGTTTGAATGTGTTTGACTTTCATATGATTCAATTAGTATCGTTGAATGCATTTGACAATCATTTGATTCAAAATGCTATGTTTGAATTTGTTTGACTTTCACTTGATTCAATTAGCTTTTTCGAAATCATTTGACTTTCTTTTGATTCAAAAAGCTTTGTTTGAATGTGTTTGATTTTCACTTGATTTAATATGCTTTGTTTGAATGTGGTTAACTTTCAATTGATTCAATTAGCTTTGTTTGAATGAGGTTGACTTTCATTTGATTCAATTAGGTTTGTTAGAATGTCATTGACTTTCGTTTGATTTAATTAGGTTTGTTAGAATGTCATTGACTTTCATTTGATTCAATTAGCTTTGTTGAATGCATATGACTTTCATTTGATTCAAAAAGCTTTGTTTGAATGTGTTAGACTCTCATTTGATTCAATTAGCATCGTTGAACGCATTTGACAGTCATTTGATTCAAAAAGCTTTGTTTTAATTACCTAGACTTTCACTTGATTCAATTAGCTTTTTTGAATGGATTTAACTTTCATTATATTTAAAAAGCGTTGTTTAAATGTGTTTGACTTTCACTTGATTTAATTACTTTTTTTTTAATTGCATTTGACTTTCAGTTGTTTCAAAAAGATTTGTTTGAATGTGCATGACTTTCATATAATTCAATTAGCATCGTTGAATGGATTTGACAATCATTTGATTCAAAAAGCTTTGTTTGACTTTCACTTGATTCAAATCGCTATTTTGAATGCATTTGAATTTCATTTGATTGAAAAAGCTTTGTTTGAATGTGTTTGATTTTTATTTGATTAAATTAGCTTTGTTTAAATGTGATTGACTTTCATTTGAATCAATTAGCTTTGTTTAATGCATTTGACTTTCATTTAATTCAAAAAGCTTTGTTTAAATGTGTTTGACTTTCACTTGATTTAATTACTTTTTTTTAATTGCATTTGACTTTCAGTTGATTCAAAAAGATTTGTTTGAATGTGCTTGACTTTCATATGATTCAATTAGCATTGTTGAATGGATTTGACAATCATTTGATTCAAAAAGCTTTGTTTCACTTTCACTTGATTCAAATCGCTATTTTGAATGCATTTGAATTTCATTTGATTGAAAAAGCTTTGTTTGAATGTGTATGATTTTTATTTGATTAAATTAGCTTTGATTGAATGTGATTGACTTTCATTTGAATCAATTAGCTTTGTTTAATGCATTTGACTTTCATTTAATTCAAAAGGCTTTGTTTGAATGTGTTTGACTTTAATTTGATTCAAATAGCTTTGTTTGAATGATTTTGCCTTTCACTTAATTTAAATACCTTTTTTGAATGCGTTTGACTTTCATCTGATGCAAATAGCATTTCTTGAATGTGTTTGACTTTCATTTGGTTCAAATAGCTTTGTTTAAATGTGTTTGACTTTCATTTGATTCAATTAGCTTTGCTTGAATGTGGTTAACTTTCAATTGAGTCAATTTGCTTTGTTGAATGCATTTGACTTTCATTTGATTCAAAAAGTTTTGTTCGACTGTCATATGATTCAATTAGCCTCGTTGAATGCATTTGACAATCATTTGATTCAAAAAGCTTTGTTTGAATTCTTTGGACTTTTACTTGATTCAATTAGCTTTTTTCAAAGCATTTGACTTTCATATGATTTAATTAGCTTTGTTTGAATGTTTTTGACTTTCATTTGATGCAATTAGCTTTGTCTGAATGTGTTTGACTTTCGTTTGATTTAATTATCTTTTTTGAATGCATTTGACTTTCATTTGATTCAGATAGCATTGTTTGAATGTGTTTGACTTTTATTTGATTCTAATAGCTTTGTTTGAATGTGTTTGCCTTGCATTGGATTTAATTAGCTTTGTTTGAATGTGGTTGACTTTTAATTGATTCAATTTGATCTGTTGAATGCATTTGACTTTCATTTGATTCAAAAAGATTTGTTTGAATGTGTTTGACTTTCATATGATTCAATTAGTATCGTTGAATGCATTTGACAATCATTTGATTCAAAATGCTATGTTTGAATTTGTTTGACTTTCACTTGATTCAATTAGCTTTTTCGAAATCATTTGACTTTCTTCTGATTCAAAAAGCTTTGTTTGAATGTGTTTGATTTTCACTTGATTTAATATGCTTTGTTTGAATGTTGTTAACTTTCATTTGATTCAATTAGCTTTGTTTGAATGTGGTTGACTTTCAGTTGATTCAATTAGGTTTGTTAGAATGCCATTGACTTTCGTTTGATTTAATTAGGTTTGTTAGAATGCCATTGACTTTCATTTGATTGAATTAGCTTTGTTGAATGCATATGACTTTCATTTGATTCAAAAAGCTTTGTTTGAATGTGTTAGACTCTCATTTGATTCAATTAGCATCGTTGAACGCATTTGACAGTCATTTGATTCAAAAAGCTTTGTTTGAATTACCTAGACTTTCACTTGATTCAATTAGCTTTTTTGAATGGATTTAACTTTCATTTTATTTAAAAAGCTTTGTTTAAATGTGTTTGACTTTCACTTGATTTAATTACTTTTTTTTAATTGCATTTGACTTTCAGTTGTTTCAAAAAGATTTGTTTGAATGTGCATGACTTTCATATGATTCAATTAGCATCGTTGAATGGATTTGACAATCATTTGATTCAAAAAGCTTTGTTTCACTTTCACCTGATTCAAATCGCTATTTTGAATGCATTTGAATTTCATTTGATTGAAACTGCTTTGTTTGAATGTGTTTGATTTTTATTTGATTAAATTAGCTTTGTTTGAATGTGATTGACTTTCATTTGAATCAATTAGCTTTGTTTAATGCATTTGACTTTCATTTAATTCAAAAAGCTTTGTTTGAATGTGTTTGACTTTAATTCGATTCAAATAGCTTTGTTTGAATGATTTTGACTTTCACTTGATTTAAATACCTTTTTTGAATGCACTTGACTTTCATTTGATTCAAATAGCATTTCTTGAATGTGTTTGACTTTCATTTGGTTCAAATAGCTTTGTTTAAATGTGTTTGACTTTCTTTTGTTTCAATTAGCTTTGCTTGAATGTGGTTAACTTTCAATTGAGTCAATTTGCTTTGTTGAATGCATTTGACTTTGTTTTTATTCAAAAAGTTTTGTTTGACTGTCATATGATTCAATTAGCCTCGTTGAATGCATTTGACAATCATTTGAATAAAAAAGCTTCGTTTGAATTCTTTGGACTTTTACTTGATTCAATTAGCTTTTTTAAAAGCATTTGACTTTCATATGATTTAATTAGCTTTGTTTGAATGTTTTTGAATATCATTTGATGCAATGAGCTTTGTCTGAATGTGTTTGACTTTCGTTTGATTTAATTATCTTTTTTGAATGCATTTGACTTTCATTTGATTCAGATAGCATTGTTTGAATGTGTTTGACTTTCATTTGATTCAAATAGCTTTGTTTGAATGTGTTTACCTTCCATTGGATTTAATTAGCTTTGTTTGAATGTGGTTGACGTTTAATTGATTCAATTTGATCTGTTGAATGCATTTGACTTTCATTTAATTCAAAAAGATTTGTTTGAATGTGCTTGACTTTCATATGATTCAATTAGTATCGTTGAATGCATTTGACAATCATTTGATTCAAAAAGCTATGTTTGAATTTGTTTGACTTTCACTTGATTCAATTAGCTTTTTTGAAATCATTTGACTTTCTTTTGATTCAAAAAGCTTTGTTTGAATGTGTTTGATTTTCACTTGATTTAATATGCTTTGTTTGAATGTGGTTAACTTTCATTTGATTCAATTAGCTTTGTTTGAATGTGGTTGACTTTCATTTGATTCAATTAGGTTTGTTAGAATGCCATTGACTTTCATTTGATTCAAAAAGCTTTGTTTGAATGTGTTTGACTCTCATTTGATTCAATTAGCATCGTTGAACGCATTTGACAGTCATTTGATTCAAAAAGCTTTGTTTGAATTACCTAGACTTTCACTTGATTCAATTAGCTTTTTTGAATGGATTTAACTTTCATTTGATTTAAAAAGCTTTGTTTAAATGTGTTTGACTTTCACTTGATTTAATTACTTTTTTTTAATTGCATTTGACTTGCAGTTGATTCAAAAAGATTTGTTTGAATGTGCTTGACTTTCATATGATTCAATTAGCATTGTTGAATGGATTTGACAATCATTTGATTCAAAAAGCTTTGTTTCACTTTCACTTGATTCAAATCGCTATTTTGAATGCATTTGAATTTCATTTGATTGAAAAAGCTTTGTTTCAATGTGTATGATTTTTATTTGATTAAATTAGCTTTGATTGAATGTGATTGACTTTCATTTGAATCAATTAGCTTTGTTTAATGCATTTGACTTTCATTTAATTCAAAAAGCTTTGTTTGAATGTGTTTGACTTTAATTTGATTCAAATAGCTTTGTTTGAATGATTTTGACTTTCACTTAATTTAAATACCTTTTTTGAATGCGTTTGACTTTCATCTGATGCAAATAGCATTTCTTGAATGTGTTTGACTTTCATTTGGTTCAAATAGCTTTGTTTAAATGTGTTTGACTTTCATTTGATTCAATTAGCTTTGCTTGAATGTGGTTAACTTTCAATTGAGTCAATTTGCTTTGTTGAATGCATTTGACTTTCATTTGCTTCAAAAAGTTTTGTTTTACTGTCATATGATTCAATTAGCCTCGTTGAATGCATTTGACAATCATTTGATTCAAAAAGCTTTGTTTGAATACTTTGGACTTTTACTTGATTCAATTAGCTTTTTTCAAAGCATTTGACTTTCATATGATTTAATTAGCTTTGTTTGAATGTTTTTGACTTTCATTTGATGCAATTAGCTTTGTCTGAATGTGTTTGACTTTTGTTTGATTTAATTATCTTTTTTGAATGCATTTGACTTTCATTTAATTCAGATAGCATTGTTTTAATGTGTTTGACTTTCATTTGATTCTAATAGATTTGTTTGAATGTGTTTGCCTTCCATTGGATTTAATTAGCTTTGTTTAAATGTGGTTGACTTTTAATTGATTCAATTTGATATGTTGAACGCATTTAACTTTCATTTGGTTCAAAAAGATTTGTTTGAATGTGTTTGACTTTCATATGATTCAATTAGTATCGTTGAATGCATTTGACAAACGTTTGATTCAAAAAGCTATGTTTGAATTTGTTTGACTTTCACTTGATTCAATTAGCTTTTTTGAAATCATTTGACTTTCTTTTGATTCAAAAAGTTTTGTTTGAATGTGTTTGATTTTCACTTGATTTAATATGCTTTGTTTGAATGTGGTTAACTTTCATTTGATTCAATTAGCTTTGTTTGAACGTGGTTGACTTTCATTTGATTCAATTAGGTTTATTAAAATGCCATTGACTTTCGTTTGATTTAATTAGGTTTGTTAGAATGCCATTGACTTTCATTTGATTCAATTAGCTTTGTTGAATGCATATGACTTTAATTTGATTCAAAAAGCTTTGTTTGAATGTGTTTGACTCTTATTTGATTCAATTAGCATCGTTGAACGCATTTGACAGTCATTTGATTCAAAAAGCTTTGTTTGAATTACCTAGACTTGCACTTGATTCAATTAGCTTTTTTGAATGGATTTAACTTTCATTTGATTTAAAAAGTTTTGTTTAAATGTGTTTGACTTTCACTTGATTGACCAATATGGTCAAAGTGCTAATGATTGTAATGTTTCAGGTGGTCAAGGTGAGGTCCAAGTTCAAAGCAATGCAAAGGAATTGTTTCTGTCCAAATCATTCCTTACTCCTTTGCACGGTTTTGGTCCGAAAGATTTTACAAGTGGTTACACTTCACTTAGTGTAATTAACCTTGTAGAAAGTATCTAGCAAGTGACGGTTTTCCAAGCTCCAAATACGTGTTTAAAGGCAACGGTTACAAGCTGATTGAAGAGGAGTGATTCATGGCACTTGTTGGGCGTGAATTATGGAGTTTGTTGGCTGAACATTGCACCTCATTATTTGGGGTTATGAAGAATAAAGAGGCGTGAATCAAGGCATTAAAATGGGAGTTACAAAAGCTTGAAGGGTGGCTGTTTTGAGCGTGTGATTGTGATGCTCTTTGGATGCTATTTTGGCTGGTCATCTTCCCTTGTTTCAAGCCTAGTCTTTAGGTCTTTTAATTAAGTTTAATCATGTTTTGATGCGGATGCATTCAACGTTTCCTTTCTTAGTCCGTTTCTTTAATGTTTCTTAGATTAGATTTTGGCTTACAAGTTTTTACCTTTCACTTGAAAGGGTTTTTCTTGTTTTAAGCGTTAGGATTTTTATTTTGATTAGGAATTGTTTTGGTCTAGTGAGTTCCTATTTGAATTAGGACTTGTCTTTAGCAAAAGAGATTCCTAATTAGATTAGGACTTGTCTTTAGCAAAAGAGAGTTCCTATTTGAATTAGGACTTGTTTTTAGCAAAGTAAATTCCTAAGTGGATTAGGACTTGACTTTGGTTTTTAGGCGTGTCTAGGTGTTTTAGGAGGATTGAATAACCTAATCTAAGTTGAATTAAACTTAGTTAGTTTAGTCATATCCGAATTAGGAACTTGGGATCAAGTTTCGGTTTTCTTAGGTTTTCTAGGTCAAATGGGATTCTAATTCAATTAGGATTAGTTTTCTAATTTGATTAGGTTTAGAATTAGTTTTGAGTCTATAAATAAAGGTTGTAAACTTTGAATTAAAGAAGAAGTTTGTTTTGTTGATTAAAGCTTTATTGCTTGTTAATTTGGAACGTTTCTTTCCAAGTTTTCTTTGTGTTTGACGAGTGAAGTTAAACATAAAAACCCTTAGATTAGGCGAGTGAAACCTGATTTAAGAGAGGTTAGATTAATTAGTGAGTGAAGCTAATTCAAACTATCCTCAAAAAAACCCCTAAATCACGAGATTAAGGTGAGTGAAGCCTTGAAATCAGATTTAGAACCCTTAGGCGAAAACAAACGAGTGAAGCTTGTTTAAACCTAAGACCAAACGAATCAAGAAACGCATCAAATGGTATCAGAGCTGTTGGTGTGATTATTGAGTCGTTATATCCTTGTTCTTGAGCAATCAAGAATCAATTCGTGCTAGTTTCTTGGTTCTTGTTCTTCTCGGCGCAGATCTGGACCAGTTGGAAGTTTTAGGTTACTGCAAACTATCTACTTGGTATTTTTCGGTGATTTTTTTTGGGTTGGATTCCTATTGGACTAAAATTATAGACTGTAAAATTTCGTGGTCATTGGATAAGTGACGCAAAATCTACAGCAACAAACTTTCGAGGGAAAATTACTGATTGTGCGCAAACATGGAGAATAAATCAACGATCACTCACTTGCTTGAACAGATGACTGTTTTGATGGAACGACACATTACGTTCATGCATCATAGGAAGAGTCTTGAAGAGGAGATCAAGTGTTTCAAGTGTCAAGGTAGAGGTCACTACAAGTCCGAGTGTCCTAATAGAAGGGTCATGACATTAACAAGATACCAAGCCTTAGAAGAGGAGGATGCTAAACTTGCTTTACTTCTAAAAGAGCAACGTGAAGGAGAGGAGAATGAATATGACTTTGAGGAAGAGTGTGAAGAGCAACCATTGTGTGAGGCAGCCCCGGATCACAACACACTTGTTTTGAGAAAGCTTCTCCATGCTCAATCTACTCCTTTGACTGATATGGCACAAAGGGAGAACTTGTTTCACACTAGATGCTTAGTGAATGGGCGTAGTTGTTCAGTTATTGTGGATAATGGTTCTTGTACTAATGCATGCTCTAAGAAGATGACGGATACATTGCAGCTTGAGACTAGGAACCATCCTAATCCTTACAAACTTAATTGGCTCACAAATGTTGGAGGAGTACATGTTTCGAAACAAGCATTGGTTTCTTTTACAATTGGTGAGTTTGAAGACAAAGTATGGTGTGATGTTGTTCCTATGGATGCATGTGCTTTGTTGCTAGGCCGTCCTTGGCAATTTGATCGTGATGTGATCTACCTTGCAAAGAAGAATGTGGTTTCAGTTCTACATAAAGGGAAAAGGATTGGATTAAAACCTTTACCTCCTAAATTCGAACCTATGCAACATGATGGCAGCAAGGTTATTTCTCTTTCTACATGTGATGAAGGTGGTTCAAGTAAAAGGAAGAAGAAAGACAAGCAGCAAGATAGAGTGCTTCAACTTGTTCGTAAGTCTCCATTTGAGATAGGTGACTATGTGTGGCTTTCTTTGAGTGCACAGAAGTTATACAACAACCGCAAAGACAAGCATGAATCCTTTGATGAAGGGCCTTTTAAAATCGTGCATAGGGAGAATTATGATACATTTCAAGTGCTACTTGGTGAAGGCGTTTGTGCTTCTCTTAGTGCAAATGATCTTGTTCCTTGTTATGATGTAACTTGAGGACAAGTTAGTTTTCAAGAGGAGGAGTATGATGCGGATGCATTCAACGTTTCCTTTCTTAGTCCGTTTCTTTAATGTTTCTTAGATTAGATTTTGGCTTACAAGTTTTTACCTTTCACTTGAAAGGGTTTTTCTTGTTTTAAGCGTTAGGATTTTTATTTTGATTAGGAATTGTTTTGGTCTAGTGAGTTCCTATTTGAATTAGGACTTGTCTTTAGCAAAAGAGATTCCTAATTAGATTAGGACTTGTCTTTAGCAAAAGAGAGTTCCTATTTGAATTAGGACTTGTTTTTAGCAAAGTAAATTCCTAAGTGGATTAGGACTTGACTTTGGTTTTTAGGCGTGTCTAGGTGTTTTAGGAGGATTGAATAACCTAATCTAAGTTGAATTAAACTTAGTTAGTTTAGTCATATCCGAATTAGGAACTTGGGGATCAAGTTTCGGTTTTCTTAGGTTTTCTAGGTCAAATGGGATTCTAATTCAATTAGGATTAGTTTTCTAATTTGATTAGGTTTAGAATTAGTTTTGAGTCTATAAATAAAGGTTGTAAACTTTGAATTAAAGAAGAAGTTTGTTTTGTTGATTAAAGCTTTATTGCTTGTTAATTTGGAACGTTTCTTTCCAAGTTTTCTTTGTGTTTGACGAGTGAAGTTAAACATAAAAACCCTTAGATTAGGCGAGTGAAACCTGATTTAAGAGAGGTTAGATTAATTAGTGAGTGAAGCTAATTCAAACTATCCTCAAAAAACCCCTAAATCACGAGATTAAGGTGAGTGAAGCCTTGAAATCAGATTTAGAACCCTTAGGCGAAAACAAACGAGTGAAGCTTGTTTAAACCTAAGACCAAACGAATCAAGAAACGCATCATGTTTGTAATGGGGTTAAGTGGGACGTGTATTCTCCACTCATTCCCTTAGTTAATTTCCTTTTGTCTATTTCATTTTGTTAATTAAAGTAGGCAAGTGAAAAGGTTGTATTGATGCTATAAATAGCATACTTTGAATGAATGAAAAATCATCCAAGATTATTTGCCTAAAACGTGTGTTTTGTTAATTGAAGTGACTTGAGTTTAGTTCACTTTGTTTTCCAAATTTGAGTATCCGAATTTGAAGAGTGTTAGTTTTGGTGAGAGTTCCCAAGATTAGGACTTATAGTTTATGATTTGGTGAGAGTTCCCTCATCTAAACTATCCCAAGCAAACGAGTGAGAGTTCCTCTTTGCTATATCCTTAGCTTAGGGTGAGAGTTCCCCTAACTAAACTGATCACTTGATAATTGAACCTTAAAATCCTTTGAATCTTTTAACTTATCACTTTTGTAACAAGGTTTCTCATCTTGTTTACACATCATTTGGCGCGCCAGGTAGGGGGAAATTTTCTTAAATTTTCCAGAGGGGTCGAATACCTACATACCATGGGAGAAAATCAAGACTTGAGGACAGCTTTGGAAGCTCTTAATCGATCCATTGCTAGTCAGGAAAGGTTGGCCGAAACCAATGCCAATCTACAAGGGAACCTTGCTGCCTTGATGGCAAGGCTCATGAACGAGCAAGATAGGAGAGATCAAGGTGAAGACCCTCCACCTAGGAGGGAGGATAGGAGTCTCAAAGTGGACGTTCCTGCCTTTGATGGGACACTTGATCCAGAGAAGTACTTGGAATGGGAGAAATCCTTGGAAAGGTACTTTGAATACAAGGACATTCATGAGGATGTTCAACGTTTTAAGATTGCCAAAGTCAAGTTGAAGGGCTATGGTGATAGTTGGTTGCAAGGAGAACAAAGGGGGCGTACCCTTAGGGGTAAGGCTCACATTTCCACTTGGGAAAAGCTGAAGAAAAGAATGAGAGATCGTTTCATTCCTCACAATTACAAGCAAAATCAGTATGTGAAATGGAGTACTCTCCAACAAAATGGTGATTCGGTGGAAGACTATATCAAAGAATTTGATAGGCTTGCCATTGTATGTGAGGTGACTGAAAATGAAGAGCTGAAGTTGGGACGTTTTGTAGCTGGGTTGGAACAAGAGTTACAGGACAAACTTGACGGTTACACTAACCTCACGTTTGTGGAAGCTTGCAAACTTGTGACAAAGTTTGATGCTAAAAGGAAAAGGAAGAAAACGCCTACTACTACTCCAGTGGTACGTAAACCACCCTTCACCCCGAAGGAGGGTTCTTCTTTTAGCAAGCCTAATGAGCCACCAAAGAGGAACACGAAAGACTTCAAACTTAGTGACATTGTATGTTACAAGTGTGGAGGTAGAGGACATTATAAAAAAGATTGTCCTAATTCAAGAGCCTTAACCATGCAAGAGGTTAAACTCATAGCCACCCAAAGCATCAATTGGGAGGAATTTGAGTCTGAAGAAGAGAAGGAGGTGACCCCGCATGAAAAGGATGAGGAGGAGGACCAATGCTATCCTGAGATGGAGGACAAAACAAACTTGGTGGTTAGGAGAGCTTTGCAAGCTCGTGTGGAGGAACCTTTGGCGCCACAAAGACAACACATTTTCATCACCAAATGTAAAGTTGGTGACGAGGTATGTGATTTAATTATTGATGGGGGCAGTGAGGCTAATACTGTGTCGAAAACCTTAGTATCTAAACTAGGTCTTACCACCACAAATCATCCACATCCTTACAAATTGAGTTGGTTAGATTCTAATGCTAGCACTGGGGTTAGAAAGCAATGTATGGTGAATTTTTCGATTGGTTCATATCATGATAGTCAATTGTGTGATGTTGTTTTAATGGATGCTTGTCATATTCTTCTTGGGAGACCGTGGCAATCTGATAAAAAAATCTATCCATGATGGGTACCATAACACCTACACTATCACTCACCAAGGGAAACAAAAGAAATTGCACCCTTTACCACCCCCACGGTTTTCACAACCACAAAAGTCACAAATTTCTTTATTATCTTGTAAAGAGTTTGAGAGGGAGTTTGAGGGTGAGGAAGAGATATTCATGTTGTACTCTAAAGAAATCCATGAAAAATTTGTGAGTCAAAATCCTAAACTTGCAAAACTGATTAAAGAGTTTGAGGATGTTTTTCCTGATGAGTTACCTAAGGGATTACCACCCTTGAGAGGAATTGAGCATCAAATTGATCTCATTCCAGGCGCACCTCTACCAAATAAACCTGCCTATAGATGTAACCCTTTAGAAACTAAGGAGTTGCAAAGACAAATTGAAGAATTGATGGGTATGGGCTATGTGCGTGAATCTATGAGTCCATGTGCGGTTCCTGCTTTGTTGGTTCCTAAAAAGGATGGTACTTGGCGTATGTGCATTGATAGTAGAGCTGTTAACAATATTACTATCAAGTACAGGTTCCCAATTCCAAGACTAGATGATATGTTGGACGAATTGAGTGGTTCAAATGTATTCTCAAAAGTTGATTTGAGAAGTGGTTACCATCAAATTCGTATGAGGGAAGGTGATGAATGGAAGACTGCGTTCAAGACAAAGCATGGGTTGTATGAATGGCTCGTGATGCCATTTGGATTGACCAATGCACCTAGCACGTTCATGAGATTAATGAACGAGGTGTTGAGGCCATTTCTTGGCAAGTTCGTGGTGGTGTACCTTGATGATATCCTTATTTACTCTAAAAATGAGGATGAACATTTAGATCATTTGTTTCAAGTTTTTTCTGTTTTAAGAACGCAAAAATTGTATGGAAAACTTGAAAAATGTGATTTTATGTTATATGAGGTCACTTTTCTTGGTTACATAGTTTCAGGTGATGGCGTGAAGGTGGATCCTTGCAAGGTTGAAGCAATTCAATCATGGCCTAGTCCAAAAACACTCACGGAGGTCCGTTCTTTCCATGGCCTAGCTTCTTTCTATAGAAGATTTATCAAGCATTTTAGCACACTCATGGCTCCTATAACTGAGTGTACTAAGAAGGGGACGTTTGAATGGACTACACAAGCTCAAAAGGCCTTTGAGGAAGTCAAGGAGAAAATGTGCAACACTCCTATTCTTGCACTCCCTGATTTTTCCAAGCCATTTGAAGTTGAGTGCGACGCAAGTGGGAAGGGGATTGGAGCAGTTTTGATTCAAGAAGGGCGTCCAATTGCTTATTTCAGTGAAAAGTTGAGTCAAGGCAAGTTGAATTATTCCACCTATGATAAAGAGTTCTATGCTATGGTACGAGCTCTAGATCATTGGTCACATTACTTGAGACCACAACCGTTCATATTACATTCGGACCATGAATCTTTAAGGTTCATCCATGGTCAAAAGAAGTTGAATTCAAGACATGCTAAATGGGTTGAATTCTTGCAAACCTTTAACTTTTCCTCTAAATACAAGAGTGGAAAGGCTAACGTTGTTGCGGATGCCTTATCTAGGAGACACAATTTGCTTGGAGTTGTCGAAGCAAAGGTTCTTGGGTTTGATTTGATCAAAGCATACTACAAGGAGGATGGAGATTTCAATGGAATAATACAGAAATGTGTCCATGGAGTATATGACTTATTTTCCTTACATGATGGCTTTCTTTTTAAGGGAAATCGGTTATGCATTCCTAAGTGTCCAATTAGAAGCTTGTTGATTCATGAGGCTCATGGAGGAGGTCTAGCTGGTCACGTGGGGATTCAAAAAACAATGGAGCTTCTTCAAGCTCACTTTTATTGGCCGAAAATGTTAGCCACGGTTCATCATGTGGTTAGTCGTTGTTCTACTTGTCAAAGGGCCAAGATGGTGTTTCACAAAGGTCTCTACAAGCCTTTGCCAGTTCCGGAAAGACCTTGGGAGGATGTGAGCATGGATTTCATTGTGGCTTTACCTAGAACTCAAAGGGGTAAAGACTCAATCATGGTGGTTGTTGATCGGTTTTCGAAAATGGCTCATTTCATTCCTTGTCACAAAACCGAAGATGCTATGAAAGTGGCTAAGTTATACTTTGAAGAAGTGGTTCGTTTTCATGGGGTGCCACGCACCATTGTGTCCGATCGTGATACAAAATTTCTTAGTCATTTTTGGAAATCAATATGGCGCCTAATGGGAACAAAGCTGCTGTTTTCTACTTCACACCATCCACAAACCGATGGGCAAACTGAAGTGGTGAATAGAATTCTGGGTTCGTTGCTTAGGACCTTGGTTAGTAAGAGTGCTAAGGATTGGGATGTCAAGCTAGCTCATGCCGAGTTTGCTTACAATCGGACTCCGAGTGCTACTACAAAGTACTCTCCTTTTGAAGTAGTCTATGGTGTCAATCCTTATGTTCCTATTGATCTCATAGCTTTGCCACAAGACAAGTTCGTTCATGGTGGAGCTAAGGAACAAGCCGAGTTCATGTTGAAGGTTCACAAGGAAGTTAGGAAGAACATTGAGAAAGCAAATGAAGTCTACAAGAAACAAGCCAACAAGAGGGTGAAAAACGTGAAGCAATTTGAAGTTGGTGACTTAGTGTGGATTTACATGAGGAAAGAGAGGTTTCCTAGCAAAAGAAAGAACAAACTTATGCCAAGAGCCGAAGGTCCATTTGAAATCGTGGAAAAGATCAATGACAATGCATACAAGGTTGATTTGGGGGGCCAATTTGGTGTCTCAAGCACATTCAACGTTGGGGACCTTGCTCCATACTTTGATGATGACGAATTGAGGGCAATTCCTTTTGAAGAAGAGGAGGATGACCAATATGGTCAAAGTGCTAATGATTGTAATGTTTCAGGTGGTCAAGGTGAGGTCCAAGTTCAAAGCAATGCAAAGGAATTGTTTCTGTCCAAATCATTCCTTACTCCTTTGCACGGTTTTGGTCCGAAAGATTTTACAAGTGGTTACACTTCACTTAGTGTAATTAACCTTGTAGAAAGTATCTAGCAAGTGACGGTTTTCCAAGCTCCAAATACGTGTTTAAAGGCAACGGTTACAAGCTGATTGAAGAGGAGTGATTCATGGCACTTGTTGGGCGTGAATTATGGAGTTTGTTGGCTGAACATTGCACCTCATTATTTGGGGGTTATGAAGAATAAAGAGGCGTGAATCAAGGCATTAAAATGGGAGTTACAAAAGCTTGAAGGGTGGCTGTTTTGAGCGTGTGATTGTGATGCTCTTTGGATGCTATTTTGGCTGGTCATCTTCCCTTGTTTCAAGCCTAGTCTTTAGGTCTTTTAATTAAGTTTAATCATGTTTGTAATGGGGTTAAGTGGGACGTGTATTCTCCACTCATTCCCTTAGTTAATTTCCTTTTGTCTATTTCATTTTGTTAATTAAAGTAGGCAAGTGAAAAGGTTGTATTGATGCTATAAATAGCATACTTTGAATGAATGAAAAATCATCCAAGATTATTTGCCTAAAACGTGTGTTTTGTTAATTGAAGTGACTTGAGTTTAGTTCACTTTGTTTTCCAAATTTGAGTATCCGAATTTGAAGAGTGTTAGTTTTGGTGAGAGTTCCCAAGATTAGGACTTATAGTTTATGATTTGGTGAGAGTTCCCTCATCTAAACTATCCCAAGCAAACGAGTGAGAGTTCCTCTTTGCTATATCCTTAGCTTAGGGTGAGAGTTCCCCTAACTAAACTGATCACTTGATAATTGAACCTTAAAATCCTTTGAATCTTTTAACTTATCACTTTTGTAACAAGGTTTCTCATCTTGTTTACACATCATTCACTTGATTTAACTACTTTTTTTTTAATTGCATTTGACTTTCAGTTGATTCAAAAAGATTTGTTTGAATGTGCTTGACTTTCTTATGATTCAATTAGCATCGTTGAATGGATTTGACAATCATTTGATTCAAAAAGCTTTGTTTGACTTTCACTTGATTCAAATCGCTATTTTGAATGCATTTGAATTTCATTTGATTGAAAAAGCTTTGTTTGAATGTGTTTGATTTTTATTTGATTAAATTAGCTTTGTTTGAACGTGATTGACTTTCATTTGAATCAATTAGCTTTTTTGAAATCATTTGACTTTCTTTTGATTCAAAAAGCTTTGTTTGAATGTGTTTGATTTTCACTTGATTTAATATGCTTTGTTTGAATGTGGTTAACTTTCATTTGATTCAATTAGCTTTGTTTGAATGTGGTTGACTTTCATTTGATTCAATTAGGTTTGTTAGAATGCCATTGACTTTCGTTCGATTTAATTAGGTTTGTTAGAATGCCATTGACTTTCATTTGATTCAATTAGCTTTGTTGAATGCATATGACTTTCATTTGATTCAAAAAGTTTTGTTTGAATGTGTTTGACTCTCATTTGATTCAATTAGCATCGTTGAACGCATTTGACAGTCATTTGATTCAAAAAGCTTTTTTTTAATTACCTAGACTTTCACTTGATTCAATTAGCTTTTTTTAATGGATTTAACTTTCATTTGATTTAAAAAGTTATGTTTAAATGTGTTTGACTTTCACTTGATTTAATTACTTTTTTTAATTGCATTTGACTTTCAGTTGATTCAAAAAGCTTTGATTGAATGTGCTTGACTTTCATATGATTCAATTAGCATCGTTGAATGGATTTGACAATCATTTGATTCAAAAAGCTTTGTTTGACTCTCACTTGATTCAAATCGCTATTTTGAATGCATTTGAATTTCATTTGATTGAAAAAGCTTTGTTTGAATGTGTTTAATTTTTATTTTATTAAATTAGCTTTGTTTGAATGTGATTGACTTTCATTTGAATCAATTAGCTTTGTTTAATGCATTTGACTTTCATTTAATTCAAAAAGCTTTGTTTGAATGTGTTTGACTTTAATTTGATTCAAATAGCTTTGCTTGAATGATTTTGACTTTCACTTGATTTAAATACCTTTTTTGAATGCGTTAAACTTTCATCTGATTCAAATAGCATTTCTTGAATGCATTTGACTTTCATTTGATTTAGATAGCATTGTTTGAATGTGTTTGACTTTCATTTGATTCAAATAGCTTTGTTTGAATGTGTTTGCCTTCCACTGGATTTAATTAGCTTTGTTTGAATGTGGTTGACTTTTAATTGATTCAATTTGATCTGTTGAATGCATTTGACTTTCATTTGATTCAAAAAGATTTGTTTGAATGTGTTTGACTTTCATATGATTCAATTAGTATCGATGAATGCATTTGACGATCATTTGATTCAAAAAGCTATGTTTGAATTTGTTTGACTTTCACTTGATTCAATTAGCTTTTTTGAAATCATTTGACTTTCTTTTGATTCAAAAAGCTTTGTTTGAATGTGTTTGATTTTCACTTGATTTAATATGCTTTGTTTGAATGTGGTTAACTTTCATTTGATTCAATTAGCTTTGTTTGAATGTGGTTGACTTTCATTTGATTCAATTAGGTGACCAAGATGGTCAAGGGTCACTCATCCATGGTCAAGATAAGGAAGTCCAAAACGGTGCTAGTGAGCAAGGTACTGAGGGAATCTTTTTGTCCAAATCATTCTTCAATCCAATGCACGGTTTTAGTCCAAAGAGTTTAACAAATGGTTACACTTCTCTTAGTGTAACTAATCTTGTTGAAGGCATCTAGTTAATGTGTCGTTTTTCCAAGCTTGAAGCCACGCGTGATTGATGCATTTGAGAGTTACATTGGACTGATTATGAAGGCGTGATTCAAGGCTTGTGTTGGGCGTGAATTAAGGCATTGGTTGGCTGATTATTCTACCTCTTTACTTGGGGGTTATTTGTACTTAATTAGAGAGTTGTTGCTGGAATAAAGGAGCTTGAATCAAGGGTTTAAATGGGAGGTTACAAGCGTGACTCAAGGGGGCTGTTTGCACGTTTCTTGGACGTTGAAGATGCTCTTTGAAGACTTCATGTTTGCTGAACATTTCCTCTTTAATTTAAGCATAGTTTTTAAGCTTAATTGAGTAGTTTTATTTTGTTGTTATGAGGGATTAATTGGACGGTTATATGAGCCTTTTAATCACCTTATAGTTAGTATCTTATTTTGTCTTTTAAATTAGGCAAGTGATGGATGATCATTAAAAGTTGTAAAGAGGAATCCCATGTTCCTTTATGTAACTTATACACTACTATAAATAGTGTGCTATGCATGAATGAAAAGTATCCAGAAATTTGCTTAAACACTTGTGTTTTTGATTGATTAAACGTGACTTAGTAACTAGTCATTTTTAAGGTCCAAGTTTGTTAGCTCAAATTTGAAGAGTGCTAGTTTTGGTAGAGTGTTCCCAAACCTAGGAGCTTGCGTAGTGAACGAGTGGGTTGAGTGTTCCCTATTCCTAACTACACCAAGCAAAGGGTGAGTGTTCCCCTTTGTTATATCCGAAGCTAGGGTGAGTGTTCCCCTATTTTCACCTTCATTGTTCACGATTTCACTAAGACCCCTTAACACATACTTTTGTAACAAGGTTCTCATCTTGTTTACACATCATTTGGCGCGTCAGGTAGGGGGTGTTTTTCTAAACATTTCCTAAGGGGTCGAATACCTACATACCATGGGAGAAAACCCGGACTTAAGGACAGCGTTGGAAGCTCTTAATCGATCCATTGCTAGTCAAGAAAGGTTGGCCGAAACCAATGCCAATCTACAAGGGAACCTTGCTGCCTTGATGGCAAGGCTCATGAACGAGCAAGATAGGAGAGATCAAAATGAGGACCCTCCACCTAGGAGGGAGGATAGGAGCCTCAAAGTGGACGTTCCTTCTTTTGATGGGACACTTGATCCAGAGAAGTACTTGGAATGGGAGAAATCCTTGGAGAGGTACTTTGAATATAAGGACATTCATGAGGATGTTCAACGTTTTAAGATTGCCAAAGTCAAGCTTAAAGGCTATGGTGATAGTTGGCTACAAGGAGAGCAAAGGGGACGTGCCCTTAGGGGGAAAGCTCCTATCTCTACTTGGGGCAAACTCAAGAAACGGATGAAAGACCGTTTCATCCCACACAATTACAAGCAAAGTCAATATGTGAAGTGGAGTACCTTGCAACAAAATGGGGACTCTGTGGAGGATTACATAAAAGAGTTTGATAGACTTGCTATTGTGTGTGAAGTAACCGAAAATGAAGAGCTCAAGATGGGGCGTTTCGTATCTGGCTTGGACCAAGAATTACAAGACAAACTTGAAGGTTATACTAACCTCACGTTTGTTGAAGCTTGCAAATTGGTGATTAAGTTCGATGCTAAGAGGAAAAAGAAGAAGCCTACTACCATCCCTCAATTGGCACGAAAACCTTCTTTCCCTACAAAGGAAGGGTCTTCCTTCAACAGACCGAGTAATCCACCAAAGAAGGACACCAAGGACGTGAAGCTAGGTGACATTGTGTGTTACAAATGTGGAGGACGAGGTCATTACAAGAAGGATTGTCCTAATACTAGGGCGTTAACCATACAAGAGGTTAAGCTCATGGCCACTCAAAACATCAACTGGGATGAGTTTGAGGAGGAGGAAGAAGAAGTTGAAGATGATTGTGATGATTGCATGGCCGAGCCAGAGGGGAAGACTAGCCTCGTGATTAGGAGGGCCTTGCAAGCACGTGTGGAAGAGCATGCTGCCCCCCAACGCCAACACATTTTCATCACCCGTTGTAGAATTGGTGACGAGGTATGTGATTTGATTATTGATGGAGGGAGTGAGGCTAATACCGTGTCTAAGACCTTAGTATCTAAACTTGGTCTAACTACTACTAATCATCCACAACCTTACAAGTTGAGTTGGTTAGATTCAAATGCTAGCACCGGGGTTAGGAAGCAATGCATGGTTTCTTTTTGTGTTGGTTCATATTGTGATTCTATATTATGTGATGTTGTGTCTATGGATGCTTGTCATATTCTACTTGGTAGGCCTTGGCAAACTGATAAAAAATCTATACATGATGGGTATCACAACACGTATACCATAGTCCATGAAGGGAGGAAGAAAAAACTGCACCCTTTACCACCCCCACGGTTTTCACCATCACAAAACCCACAAAAAGAAGTATCCTTGTTATCTCTTAAAGAGTTTGAGAGGGAGTTGGAAGGTGAGGGAGAGTTGTTCATGCTGTACTCCAAGGAAACCCACGAAAAATTTGTTGCTCATAATCCTAGGTTAGCCCAATTGATTAAGGATTTTGAGGACGTTTTTCCGGATGAATTACCTAAAGGACTACCACCCATACGAGGAATTGAGCATCAAATTGATCTCATTCCCGGAGCACCCTTGCCAAATAAACCAGCCTATAGATGTAACCCTTTAGAAACTAAGGAGTTACAACGACAAATTGAAGAGCTAATGGGTATGGGTTATGTGCGTGAGTCCATGAGTCCATGTGCCGTTCCTGCTTTGTTGGTCCCTAAGAAAGATGGTACTTGGAGAATGTGTATTGATAGTAGAGCCGTTAATAACATTACCATCAAGTACAGGTTTCCAATTCCAAGGCTTGATGACATGCTTGATGAACTGAGTGGTTCCAAGGTCTTCTCAAAAGTAGACTTGAGAAGTGGGTATCATCAAATTCGCATGAGAGAAGGGGATGAATGGAAGACTGCGTTCAAGACAAAGCATGGGTTGTATGAGTGGCTCGTCATGCCATTTGGCCTTACAAATGCCCCTAGCACGTTCATGAGATTAATGAATGAAGTGCTAAGGCCATTTCTTGGCAAGTTCGTGGTAGTATACTTGGATGACATTCTCATTTATTCACGTGATGAAGAAGCTCATTTTGAGCATCTTTTTCAAGTGTTTTCTGTTTTAAGACAAGAAAAATTGTATGGGAAACTAGAAAAATGTGATTTTTTATTGTATGAAGTCATGTTTCTTGGCTATATAGTTTCAGGTGATGGCGTGAAGGTAGACCCTAGCAAAATTGAAGCAATTCAATCATGGCCTAGTCCAAAAACACTCACGGAGGTCCGTTCTTTCCATGGCCTAGCTTCTTTCTATAGAAGATTTATCAAGAATTTTAGCACACTCATGGCTCCTATAACTGAGTGTACTAAGAAGGGGACGTTTGAATGGACTACACAAGCTCAAAAGGCCTTTGAAGAAGTCAAGGAAAAAATGTGCAACACTCCTATTCTTGCACTCCCTGATTTTTCCAAGCCATTTGAAGTTGAGTGTGACGCAAGTGGAAAAGGTATTGGTGCCGTGTTGATTCAAGGTGGGCGTCCAATTGCTTATTTCAGTGAGAAGATGAGTCAAGGCAAGTTGAATTACTCCACCTATGACAAAGAGTTCTATGCTATGGTAAGAGCTCTAGAACATTGGTCACATTATTTGAGGCCACAACCTTTCATTTTGCATTCCGATCATGAATCATTGAGGTTCATACATGGTCAAAAGAAGCTGAACGCAAGACACGCAAAGTGGGTCGAATTTTTGCAAACATTTAACTTTTCCTCTAAATACAAGAGTGGGAAAGCTAATGTGGTTGCGGATGCCTTATCTAGAAGACATAATTTGCTTGGAATGGTTGAAGCAAAGGTACTTGGGTTCGATTTGATCAAGGAGTATTATCAAGAAGATGATGAACTCAAGGGGATAATTGAAAAATGTGTCCATGGAGTCTATGATCTGTTTTCCTTACATAATGGTTTTCTTTTTAAAGGAAATAGATTATGTATTCCAAAATGTCCCATTAGAAGTTTGTTGATACATGAAGCTCATGGGGGAGGACTAGCTGGTCACGTTGGTATTCACAAGACAATGGAGCTTCTCCAAGCTCACTTTTATTGGCCGAAAATGTTAGCCACGGTTCATCGTGTGGTGAGTCGTTGTTCTACTTGTCAAAGAGCAAAAATGGTGTTTCACAAAGGTCTCTACAAGCCCTTGCCAATTCCCGAAAGACCTTGGGAAGATGTTAGTATGGATTTTATTGTAGCTTTGCCTAGAACTCAAAGAGGCAAGGATTCAATAATGGTGGTGGTTGATCGGTTCTCAAAAATGGCTCACTTCATTCCTTGCCATAAAACTGAAGATGCAATGAAAGTGGCTAAGTTATATTTTGAAGAGGTGGTTCGTTTTCATGGGGTGCCACGCACCATTGTGTCGGATCGTGATACTAAGTTCCTAAGTCATTTTTGGAAGTCTATGTGGCGTTTGATGGGAACCAAGTTGTTGTTTTCTACCTCACATCATCCACAAACTGATGGTCAAACGGAGGTGGTGAATAGAATACTTGGTTCGTTGCTTAGGGCTTTGGTGAGCAAAAGTACCAAAGATTGGGATAATAAGCTTGCTCATGCCGAGTTTGCTTATAATAGGACACCTAGTGCTACTACAAAGTATTCTCCCTTTGAAGTAGTCTATGGCGTCAATCCTTATGTTCCCATTGATCTTATTGCTTTGCCAAAAGACAAGTTCGTTCATGGTGGGGCAAAGGAGCAAGCCGAGTTCATGCTTAAAGTCCATAAAGAAGTTCGAAGAAACATTGAAAAGGCAAATGAAATCTACAAGAAACAAGCCAACAAACGAGTGAGAAATGTGAAGTCTTTTGAAGTTGGGGACTTGGTGTGGATTTACATGAGGAAAGAACGTTTTCCTAGCAAAAGGAAGAACAAGCTTATGCCAAGAGCCGAGGGTCCGTTTGAGGTCATGGAAAAGATCAATGACAACGCATACAAAGTTGATTTGGGAGGCCAATATGGTGTCTCAAGTACATTCAACATTGGTGATCTTGCTCCTTACTTTGATGATGACGAATTGAGGGCAATTCCTTTTGAAGAAGGGGAGGATGACCAAGATGGTCAAGGGTCACTCATCCATGGTCAAGATAAGGAAGTCCAAAACGGTGCTAGTGAGCAAGGTACTGAGGGAATCTTTTTGTCCAAATCATTCTTCAATCCAATGCACGGTTTTAGTCCAAAGAGTTTAACAAATGGTTACACTTCTCTTAGTGTAACTAATCTTGTTGAAGGCATCTAGTTAATGTGTCGTTTTTCCAAGCTTGAAGCCACGCGTGATTGATGCATTTGAGAGTTACATTGGACTGATTATGAAGGCGTGATTCAAGGCTTGTGTTGGGCGTGAATTAAGGCATTGGTTGGCTGATTATTCTACCTCTTTACTTGGGGGTTATTTGTACTTAATTAGAGAGTTGTTGCTGGAATAAAGGAGCTTGAATCAAGGGTTTAAATGGGAGGTTACAAGCGTGACTCAAGGGGGCTGTTTGCACGTTTCTTGGACGTTGAAGATGCTCTTTGAAGACTTCATGTTTGCTGAACATTTCCTCTTTAATTTAAGCATAGTTTTTAAGCTTAATTGAGTAGTTTTATTTTGTTGTTATGAGGGATTAATTGGACGGTTATATGAGCCTTTTAATCACCTTATAGTTAGTATCTTATTTTGTCTTTTAAATTAGGCAAGTGATGGATGATCATTAAAAGTTGTAAAGAGGAATCCCATGTTCCTTTATGTAACTTATACACTACTATAAATAGTGTGCTATGCATGAATGAAAAGTATCCAGAAATTTGCTTAAACACTTGTGTTTTTGATTGATTAAACGTGACTTAGTAACTAGTCATTTTTAAGGTCCAAGTTTGTTAGCTCAAATTTGAAGAGTGCTAGTTTTGGTAGAGTGTTCCCAAACCTAGGAGCTTGCGTAGTGAACGAGTGGGTTGAGTGTTCCCTATTCCTAACTACACCAAGCAAAGGGTGAGTGTTCCCCTTTGTTATATCCGAAGCTAGGGTGAGTGTTCCCCTATTTTCACCTTCATTGTTCACGATTTCACTAAGACCCCTTAACACATACTTTTGTAACAAGGTTCTCATCTTGTTTACACATCATTAGGTTTGTTAGAATGCCATTGACTTTCGTTTGATTTAATTAGGTTTGTTAGAATGCCATTGACTTTTATTTGATTCAATTAGCTTTGTTGAATGCATATGACTTTCATTTGATTCAAAAAGTTTTGTTTGAATGTGTTTGACTCTCATTTGATTCAATTAGCATCGTTGAACGCATTTGACAGTTATTTGATTCAAAAAGCTTTTTTTGAATTACCTAGACTTTCACTTGATTCAATTAGCTTTTTTTAATGGATTTAACTTTCATTTGATTTAAAAAGCTATGTTTACATGTGTTTGACTTTCACTTGATTTAATTACTTTTTTTTAATTGCATTTGACTTTCAGTTGATTCAAAAAGATTTGATTGAATGTGCTTGACTTTCATATGATTCAATTAGCATCGTTGAATGGATTTGACAATCATTTGATTCAAAAAGCTTTGTTTCACTTTCACTTGATTCAAATCGCTATTTTGAATGCATTTGAATTTCATTTGATTGAAAAAGCTTTGTTTGAATGTGTTTAATTTTTATTTGATTAAATTAGCTTTGTTTAATGTGATTGACTTTCATTTGAATCAATTAGCTTTGTTTAATGCATTTGACTTTCATTTAATTCAAAAAGCTTTGTTTGAATGTGTTTGACTTTAATTTGATTCAAATAGCTTTGTTTGAATGATTTTGACTTTCATCTGATTCAAATAGCATTTCTTGAATGTGTTCGACTTTCATTTGGTTCAAATAGCTTTGTTTAAATGTGTTTGACTATCATTTGATTCAATTAGCTTTGCTTGAATGTGGTTAACTTTCAATTGAGTCAATTTGCTTTGTTGAATGCATTTGACTTTCATTTGATTCAAAAAGTTTTGTTTGACTGTCATATGATTCAATTAGCCTCGTTGAATGCATTAAACAATCATTTGATTCAAAAAGCTTTGTTTGAATTCTTTGGACTTTTACTTGATTCAATTAGCTTTTTTCAAAGCATTTGACTTTCATATGATTTAATTAGCTTTGTTTGAATGTTTTTGACTTTCATTTGATGTAATTAGCTTTGTCTGAATGTGTTTGACTTTCGTCTGATTTAATTATCTTTTTTGAATGCATTTGACTTTTATTTGATTCAGATAGCATTGTTTGAATGTGTTTAACTTTCATTTGATTCAAATAGCTTTGTTTGAATGTGTTTGCCTTCCACAGGATTTAATTAGCTTTGTTTGAATGTGGTTGACTTTTAATTGATTCAATTTGATCTGTTGAATGCATTTGAATTTTATTTGATTCAAAAAGATTTGTTTGAATGTGTTTGACTTTCATATGATTCAATTAGTATCGATGAATGCATTTGACGATCATTTGATTCAAAAAGCTATGTTTGAATTTGTTTGACTTTCACTTGATTCAATTAGCTTTTTTGAAATCATTTGACTTTCTTTTGATTCAAAAAGCTTTGTTTGAATGTGTTTGATTTTCACTTGATTTAATATGCTTTGTTTGAATGTGGTTAACTTTCATTTGATTCAATTAGCTTTGTTTGAATGTGGTTGACTTTCATTTGATTCAATTAGGTTTGTTAGAATGCCATTGACTTTCGTTTGATTTAATTAGGTTTGTTAGAATGCCATTGACTTTTATTTGATTCAATTAGCTTTGTTGAATGCATATGACTTTCATTTGATTCAAAAAGTTTTGTTTGAATGTGTTTGACTCTCATTTGATTCAATTAGCATCGTTGAACGCATTTGACAGTTATTTGATTCAAAAAGCTTTTTTTGAATTACCTAGACTTTCACTTGATTCAATTAGCTTTTTTTAATGGATTTAACTTTCATTTGATTTAAAAAGCTATGTTTACATGTGTTTGACTTTCACTTGATTTAATTACTTTTTTTTAATTGCATTTGACTTTCAGTTGATTCAAAAAGATTTGATTGAATGTGCTTGACTTTCATATGATTCAATTAGCATCGTTGAATGGATTTGACAATCATTTGATTCAAAAAGCTTTGTTTCACTTTCACTTGATTCAAATCGCTATTTTGAATGCATTTGAATTTCATTTGATTGAAAAAGCTTTGTTTGAATGTGTTTAATTTTTATTTGATTAAATTAGCTTTGTTTAATGTGATTGACTTTCATTTGAATCAATTAGCTTTGTTTAATGCATTTGACTTTCATTTAATTCAAAAAGCTTTGTTTGAATGTGTTTGACTTTAATTTGATTCAAATAGCTTTGTTTGAATGATTTTGACTTTCATCTGATTCAAATAGCATTTCTTGAATGTGTTCGACTTTCATTTGGTTCAAATAGCTTTGTTTAAATGTGTTTGACTATCATTTGATTCAATTAGCTTTGCTTGAATGTGGTTAACTTTCAATTGAGTCAATTTGCTTTGTTGAATGCATTTGACTTTCATTTGATTCAAAAAGTTTTGTTTGACTGTCATATGATTCAATTAGCCTCGTTGAATGCATTAAACAATCATTTGATTCAAAAAGCTTTGTTTGAATTCTTTGGACTTTTACTTGATTCAATTAGCTTTTTTCAAAGCATTTGACTTTCATATGATTTAATTAGCTTTGTTTGAATGTTTTTGACTTTCATTTGATGTAATTAGCTTTGTCTGAATGTGTTTGACTTTCGTCTGATTTAATTATCTTTTTTGAATGCATTTGACTTTTATTTGATTCAGATAGCATTGTTTGAATGTGTTTAACTTTCATTTGATTCAAATAGCTTTGTTTGAATGTGTTTGCCTTCCACAGGATTTAATTAGCTTTGTTTGAATGTGGTTGACTTTTAATTGATTCAATTTGATCTGTTGAATGCATTTGAATTTTATTTGATTCAAAAAGATTTGTTTGAATGTGTTTGACTTTCATATGATTCAATTAGTATCGTTGAATGCATTTGATTATCATTTGATTCAAAAAGCTATGGTTGAATTTGTTTGACTTTCACTTGATTCAATTAGCTTTTTTGAAATCATTTGACTTTCTTTTGATTCAAAAAGCTTTGTTTGAATGTGTTTGATTTTCACTTGATTTAATATGCTTTGTTTGAATGTGGTTAACTTTCATTTGATTCATTTAGCTTTGTTTGAATGTGGTTGACTTTCATTTGATTCAATTAGGTTTGTTAGAATACCATTGACTTTCGTTTGATTTAATTAGGTTTGTTAGAATGCCATTGACTTTCATTTGATTCAATTAGCTTTGTTTAATGCATATGACTTTCATTTGATTCAAAAAGTTTTGTTTGAATGTGTTTGACTCTCATTTGATTCAATTAGCATCGTTGAACGCATTTGACAGTCATTTGATTCAAAAAGCTTTTTTTGAATTACCTAGACTTTCACTTGATTCAATTAGCTTTTTTTAATGGATTTAACTTTCATTTGATTTAAAAAGCTATGTTTAAATGTGTTTGACTTTCACTTGATTTAATTACTTTTTTTTAATTGCATTTGACTTTCAGTTGATTCAAAAAGATTTGATTGAATGTGCTTGACTTTCATATGATTCAATTAGCATCGTTGAATGGATTTGACAATCATTTGTTCAAAAAGCTTTGTTTGACTTTCACTTGATTCAAATCGCTATTTTGAATGCATTTGAATTTCATTTGATTGAAAAAGCTTTGTTTGAATGTATTTAATTTTTATTTGATTAAATTAGCTTTGTTTGAATGTGATTGACTTTCATTTGAATCAATTAGCTTTGTTTAATGCATTTGACTTTCATTTAATTCAAAAAGCTTTGTTTGAATGTGTTTGACTTTAATTTGATTCAAATAGCTTTGTTTGAATGATTTTGACTTTCACTTGATTTAAATACCTTTTTTGAATGCGTTAAACTTTCATCTGATTCAAATAGCATTTCTTGAATGCATTTGACTTTCATTTGGTTCAAATAGCTTTGTTTGAATGTGTTTGACTTTCATTTGTTTCAATTAGCTTTGCTTGAATGTGTTTGCCTTCCACTGGATTTAATTAGCTTTGTTTGAATGTGGTTGACTTTTAATTGATTCAATTTGATCTGTTGAATGCATTTGAATTTTATTTGATTCAAAAAGATTTGTTTGAATGTGTTTGACTTTCATATGATTCAATTAGTATCGTTGAATGCATTTGATTATCATTTGATTCAAAAAGCTATGGTTGAATTTGTTTGACATTCACTTGATTCAATTAGCTTTTTTGAAATCATTTGACTTTCTTTTGATTCAAAAAGCTTTGTTTGAATGTGTTTGATTTTCACTTGATTTAATATGCTTTGTTTGAATGTGGTTAACTTTCATTTGATTCATTTAGCTTTGTTTGAATGTGGTTGACTTTCATTTGATTCAATTAGGTTTGTTAGAATGCCATTGACTTTCGTTTGATTTAATTAGGTTTGTTAGAATGCCATTGACTTTTATTTGATTCAATTAGCTTTGTTGAATGCATATGACTTTCATTTGATTCAAAAAGTTTTGTTTGAATGTGTTTGACTCTCATTTGATTCAATTAGCATCGTTGAACGCATTTGACAGTTATTTGATTCAAAAAGCTTTTTTTGAATTACCTAGACTTTCACTTGATTCAATTAGCTTTTTTGAATGGATTTAACTTTCATTTGATTTAAAAAGCTATGTTTAAATGTGTTTGACTTTCACTTGATTTAATTACTTTTTTTTAATTGCATTTGACTTTCAGTTGATTCAAAAAGATTTGATTGAATGTGCTTGACTTTCATATGATTCAATTAGCATCGTTGAATGGATTTGACAATCATTTGATTCAAAAAGCTTTGTTTCACTTTCACTTGATTCAAATCGCTATTTTGAATGCATTTGAATTTCATTTGATTGAAAAAGCTTTGTTTGAATGTGTTTAATTTTTATTTGATTAAATTAGCTTTGTTTGAATGTGATTGACTTTCATTTGAATCAATTAGCTTTGTTTAATGCATTTGACTTTCATTTAATTCAAAAAGCTTTGTTTGAATGTGTTTGACTTTAATTTGATTCAAATAGCTTTGTTTGAATGATTTTGACTTTCATCTGATTCAAATAGCATTTCTTGAATGTGTTCGACTTTCATTTGGTTCAAATAGCTTTGTTTAAATGTGTTTGACTATCATTTGATTCAATTAGCTTTGCTTGAATGTGGTTAACTTTCAATTGAGTCAATTTGCTTTGTTGAATGCATTTGACTTTCATTTGATTCAAAAAGTTTTGTTTGACTGTCATATGATTCAATTAGCCTCGTTGAATGCATTAAACAATCATTTGATTCAAAAAGCTTTGTTTGAATTCTTTGGACTTTTACTTGATTCAATTAGCTTTTTTCAAAGCATTTGACTTTCATATGATTTAATTAGCTTTGTTTGAATGTTTTTGACTTTCATTTGATGTAATTAGCTTTGTCTGAATGTGTTTGACTTTCGTTTGATTTAATTATCTTTTTTGAATGCATTTGACTTTTATTTGATTCAGATAGCATTGTTTGAATGTGTTTAACTTTCATTTGATTCAAATAGCTTTGTTTGAATGTGTTTGCCTTCCACAGGATTTAATTAGCTTTGTTTGAATGTGGTTGACTTTTAATTGATTCAATTTGATCTGTTGAATGCATTTGAATTTTATTTGATTCAAAAAGATTTGTTTGAATGTGTTTGACTTTCATATGATTCAATTAGTATCGATGAATGCATTTGACGATCATTTGATTCAAAAAGCTATGTTTGAATTTGTTTGACTTTCACTTGATTCAATTAGCTTTTTTGAAATCATTTGACTTTCTTTTGATTCAAAAAGCTTTGTTTGAATGTGTTTGATTTTCACTTGATTTAATATGCTTTGTTTGAATGTGGTTAACTTTCATTTGATTCAATTAGCTTTGTTTGAATGTGGTTGACTTTCATTTGATTCAATTAGGTTTGTTAGAATGCCATTGACTTTCGTTTGATTTAATTAGGTTTGTTAGAATGCCATTGACTTTTATTTGATTCAATTAGCTTTGTTGAATGCATATGACTTTCATTTGATTCAAAAAGTTTTGTTTGAATGTGTTTGACTCTCATTTGATTCAATTAGCATCGTTGAACGCATTTGACAGTTATTTGATTCAAAAAGCTTTTTTTGAATTACCTAGACTTTCACTTGATTCAATTAGCTTTTTTTAATGGATTTAACTTTCATTTGATTTAAAAAGCTATGTTTACATGTGTTTGACTTTCACTTGATTTAATTACTTTTTTTTAATTGCATTTGACTTTCAGTTGATTCAAAAAGATTTGATTGAATGTGCTTGACTTTCATATGATTCAATTAGCATCGTTGAATGGATTTGACAATCATTTGATTCAAAAAGCTTTGTTTCACTTTCACTTGATTCAAATCGCTATTTTGAATGCATTTGAATTTCATTTGATTGAAAAAGCTTTGTTTGAATGTGTTTAATTTTTATTTGATTAAATTAGCTTTGTTTAATGTGATTGACTTTCATTTGAATCAATTAGCTTTGTTTAATGCATTTGACTTTCATTTAATTCAAAAAGCTTTGTTTGAATGTGTTTGACTTTAATTTGATTCAAATAGCTTTGTTTGAATGATTTTGACTTTCATCTGATTCAAATAGCATTTCTTGAATGTGTTCGACTTTCATTTGGTTCAAATAGCTTTGTTTAAATGTGTTTGACTATCATTTGATTCAATTAGCTTTGCTTGAATGTGGTTAACTTTCAATTGAGTCAATTTGCTTTGTTGAATGCATTTGACTTTCATTTGATTCAAAAAGTTTTGTTTGACTGTCATATGATTCAATTAGCCTCGTTGAATGCATTAAACAATCATTTGATTCAAAAAGCTTTGTTTGAATTCTTTGGACTTTTACTTGATTCAATTAGCTTTTTTCAAAGCATTTGACTTTCATATGATTTAATTAGCTTTGTTTGAATGTTTTTGACTTTCATTTGATGTAATTAGCTTTGTCTGAATGTGTTTGACTTTCGTCTGATTTAATTATCTTTTTTGAATGCATTTGACTTTTATTTGATTCAGATAGCATTGTTTGAATGTGTTTAACTTTCATTTGATTCAAATAGCTTTGTTTGAATGTGTTTGCCTTCCACAGGATTTAATTAGCTTTGTTTGAATGTGGTTGACTTTTAATTGATTCAATTTGATCTGTTGAATGCATTTGAATTTTATTTGATTCAAAAAGATTTGTTTGAATGTGTTTGACTTTCATATGATTCAATTAGTATCGTTGAATGCATTTGATTATCATTTGATTCAAAAAGCTATGGTTGAATTTGTTTGACTTTCACTTGATTCAATTAGCTTTTTTGAAATCATTTGACTTTCTTTTGATTCAAAAAGCTTTGTTTGAATGTGTTTGATTTTCACTTGATTTAATATGCTTTGTTTGAATGTGGTTAACTTTCATTTGATTCATTTAGCTTTGTTTGAATGTGGTTGACTTTCATTTGATTCAATTAGGTTTGTTAGAATACCATTGACTTTCGTTTGATTTAATTAGGTTTGTTAGAATGCCATTGACTTTCATTTGATTCAATTAGCTTTGTTTAATGCATATGACTTTCATTTGATTCAAAAAGTTTTGTTTGAATGTGTTTGACTCTCATTTGATTCAATTAGCATCGTTGAACGCATTTGACAGTCATTTGATTCAAAAAGCTTTTTTTGAATTACCTAGACTTTCACTTGATTCAATTAGCTTTTTTTAATGGATTTAACTTTCATTTGATTTAAAAAGCTATGTTTAAATGTGTTTGACTTTCACTTGATTTAATTACTTTTTTTTAATTGCATTTGACTTTCAGTTGATTCAAAAAGATTTGATTGAATGTGCTTGACTTTCATATGATTCAATTAGCATCGTTGAATGGATTTGACAATCATTTGATTCAAAAAGCTTTGTTTGACTTTCACTTGATTCAAATCGCTATTTTGAATGCATTTGAATTTCATTTGATTGAAAAAGCTTTGTTTGAATGTATTTAATTTTTATTTGATTAAATTAGCTTTGTTTGAATGTGATTGACTTTCATTTGAATCAATTAGCTTTGTTTAATGCATTTGACTTTCATTTAATTCAAAAAGCTTTGTTTGAATGTGTTTGACTTTAATTTGATTCAAATAGCTTTGTTTGAATGATTTTGACTTTCACTTGATTTAAATACCTTTTTTGAATGCGTTAAACTTTCATCTGATTCAAATAGCATTTCTTGAATGCATTTGACTTTCATTTGATTTAGATAGCATTGTTTGAATGTGTTTGACTTTCATTTTATTCAAATAGCTTTGTTTGAATGTGTTTGCCTTCCACTGGATTTAATTAGCTTTGTTTGAATGTGGTTGACTTTTAATTGATTCAATTTGATCTGTTGAATGCATTTGAATTTTATTTGATTCAAAAAGATTTGTTTAAATGTGTTTGACTTTCATATGATTCAATTAGTATCGTTGAATGCATTTGATTATCATTTGATTCAAAAAGCTATGGTTGAATTTGTTTGACATTCACTTGATTCAATTAGCTTTTTTGAAATCATTTGACTTTCTTTTGATTCAAAAAGCTTTGTTTGAATGTGTTTGATTTTCACTTGATTTAATATGCTTTGTTTGAATGTGGTTAACTTTCATTTGATTCATTTAGCTTTGTTTGAATGTGGTTGACTTTCATTTGATTCAATTAGGTTTGTTAGAATGCCATTGACTTTCGTTTGATTTAATTAGGTTTGTTAGAATGCCATTGACTTTTATTTGATTCAATTAGCTTTGTTGAATGCATATGACTTTCATTTGATTCAAAAAGTTTTGTTTGAATGTGTTTGACTCTCATTTGATTCAATTAGCATCGTTGAACGCATTTGACAGTTATTTGATTCAAAAAGCTTTTTTTGAATTACCTAGACTTTCACTTGATTCAATTAGCTTTTTTTAATGGATTTAACTTTCATTTGATTTAAAAAGCTATGTTTAAATGTGTTTGACTTTCACTTGATTTAATTACTTTTTTTAATTGCATTTGACTTTCAGTTGATTCAAAAAGATTTGATTGAATGTGCTTGACTTTCATATGATTCAATTAGCATCGTTGAATGGATTTGACAATCATTTGATTCAAAAAGCTTTGTTTCACTTTCACTTGATTCAAATCGCTATTTTGAATGCATTTGAATTTCATTTGATTGAAAAAGCTTTGTTTGAATGTGTTTAATTTTTATTTGATTAAATTAGCTTTGTTTGAATGTGATTGACTTTCATTTGAATCAATTAGCTTTGTTTAATGCATTTGACTTTCATTTAATTCAAAAAGCTTTGTTTGAATGTTTTTGACTTTAATTTGATTCAAATAGCTTTGTTTGAATGATTTTGACTTTCATCTGATTCAAATAGCATTTCTTGAATGTGTTCGACTTTCATTTGGTTCAAATAGCTTTGTTTAAATGTGTTTGACTATCATTTGATTCAATTAGCTTTGCTTGAATGTGGTTAACTTTCAATTGAGTCAATTTGCTTTGTTGAATGCATTTGACTTTCATTTGATTCAAAAAGTTTTGTTTGACTGTCATATGATTCAATTAGCCTCGTTGAATGCATTAAACAATCATTTGATTCAAAAAGCTTTGTTTGAATTCTTTGGACTTTTACTTGATTCAATTAGCTTTTTTCAAAGCATTTGACTTTCATATGATTTAATTAGCTTTGTTTGAATGTTTTTGACTTTCATTTGATGTAATTAGCTTTGTCTGAATGTGTTTGACTTTCGTTTGATTTAATTATCTTTTTTGAATGCATTTGACTTTTATTTGATTCAGATAGCATTGTTTGAATGTGTTTAACTTTCATTTGATTCAAATAGCTTTGTTTGAATGTGTTTGCCTTCCACAGGATTTAATTAGCTTTGTTTGAATGTGGTTGACTTTTAATTGATTCAATTTGATCTGTTGAATGCATTTGAATTTTATTTGATTCAAAAAGATTTGTTTGAATGTGTTTGACTTTCATATGATTCAATTAGTATCGTTGAATGCATTTGATTATCATTTGATTCAAAAAGCTATGGTTGAATTTGTTTGACTTTCACTTGATTCAATTAGCTTTTTTGAAATCATTTGACTTTCTTTTGATTCAAAAAGATTTGTTTGAATGTGTTTGATTTTCACTTGATTTAATATGCTTTGTTTGAATGTGGTTAACTTTCATTTGATTCATTTAGCTTTGTTTGAATGTGGTTGACTTTCATTTGATTCAATTAGGTTTGTTAGAATACCATTGACTTTCGTTTGATTTAATTAGGTTTGTTAGAATGCCATTGACTTTCATTTGATTCTGACCAATATGGTCAAAGTTCTAATGATTGTAATGCTCCAAGTAGTCAAGGTGAGGTCCAAGTTCAAAGCAATGCAAAGGAATTGTTTCTGTCCAAATCATTCCTTACTCCTTTGCACGGTTTTGGTCCGAAAGATTTTACAAGTGGTTACACTTCACTTAGTGTAATTAACCTTGTAGAAAGTATCTAGCAAGTGACGGTTTTTCCAAGCTCCAAATACATGTTTAAAAGCAACGGTTACAAGCTGATTGAAGAGGAGTGATTCATGGCACTTGTTGGGCGTGAATTATGGAGTTTGTTGGCTGAACATTGCACCTCATTATTTGGGGGTTATGAAGAATAAAGAGGCGTGAATCAAGGCATTAAAATGGGAGTTACACAAGCTTGAAAATGGCTGTTTTGGGCGTGTGTTGAAGATGCTCTTTGGATGCTATTTTGGCTGGTCATCTTCCCTTGTTTCAAGCCTAGTCTTTAGTTCTTTTAATTAAGTTTAATCATGTTTGTAAAAGGGGTTAAGTGGGACGTGTATTCTCCACTCATTACCTTAGTTAATTTCCTTTTGTCTATTTCATTTTGTTAATTAAAGTAGGCAAGTGAAAAGGTTGTATTGATGCTATAAATAGCATACTTTGAATGAATGAAAAATCATCCAAGATTATTTGCCTAAAACGTGTGTTTTGTTAATTGAAGTGACTTGAGTTTAGTTCACTTTGTTTTCCCAAATTTGAGTATCCGAATTTGAAGAGTGTTAGTTTTGGTGAGAGTTCCCAAGATTAGGACTTATAGTTTATGATTTGGTGAGAGTTCCCTCATCTAAACTACCCCAAGCAAACGAGTGAGAGTTCCTCTTTGCTATATCCTTAGCTTAGGGTGAGAGTTCCCCTAACTAAACTGATCACTTGATAGTTGAACCTTAAAATCCTTTGAATCTTTTAACTTATCATTTTTGTAACAAGGTTTCTCATCTTGTTTACACATCATTTGGCGCGTCAGGTAGGGGGAAATTTTCTTAAATTTTCCAAAGGGGTCGAATACCTACATACCATGGGAGAGAATCAAGACTTGAGGACAGCTTTGGAAGCTCTTAATCGATCCATTGCTAGTCAGGAAAGGTTGGCCGAAACCAATGCCAATCTACAAGGGAACCTTGCTGCCTTGATGGCAAGGCTCATGAACGAGCAAGATAGGAGAGATCAAGGTGAAGACCCTCCACCTAGGAGGGAGGATAGGAGTCTCAAAGTGGACGTTCCTGCCTTTGATGGGACACTTGATCCGGAGAAGTACTTGGAATGGGAGAAATCCTTGGAAAGGTACTTTGAATACAAGGACATTCATGAGGATGTTCAACGTTTTAAGATTGCCAAAGTCAAGTTGAAGGGCTATGGTGATAGTTGGTTGCAAGGAGAACAAAGGGGGCGTACCCTTAGGGGTAAGGCTCACATTTCCACTTGGGAAAAGCTGAAGAAAAGAATGAGAGATCGTTTCATTCCTCACAATTACAAGCAAAATCAGTATGTGAAATGGAGTACTCTCCAACAAAATGGTGATTCGGTGGAAGACTATATCAAAGAATTTGATAGGCTTGCCATTGTATGTGAGGTGACTGAAAATGAAGAGCTGAAGTTGGGACGTTTTGTAGCTGGGTTGGAACAAGAGTTACAAGACAAACTTGACGGTTACACTAACCTCACGTTTGTGGAAGCTTGCAAACTTGTGACAAAGTTTGATGCTAAAAGGAAAAGGAAGAAAACGCCTACTACTACTCCAGTGGTACGCAAACCACCCTTCAACTCAAAGGAGGGTTCTTCTTTTAGCAAGCCTAATGAGCCACCAAAGAGGAACACGAAAGACTTCAAACTTAGTGACATTGTATGTTACAAGTGTGGAGGTAGAGGACATTATAAAAAAGATTGTCCTAATTCAAGAGCCTTAACCATGCAAGAGGTTAAACTCATAGCCACCCAAAGCATCAATTGGGAGGAATTTGAGTCTGAAGAAGAGAAGGAGGTGACCCCGCATGAAAAGGATGAGGAGGAGGACCAATGCTATCCTGAAATGGAGGACAAAACAAACTTGGTGGTTAGGAGAGCTTTGCAAGCTCGTGTGGAGGAACCTTTGGCGCCACAAAGACAACACATTTTCATCACCAAATGTAAAGTTGGTGACGAGGTATGTGATTTAATTATTGATGGGGCAGTGAGGCTAATACTGTGTCGAAAACTTTAGTATCTAAACTAGGTCTTACCACCACAAATCATCCACATCCTTACAAATTGAGTTGGTTAGATTCTAATGCTAGCACTGGGGTTAGAAAGCAATGTATGGTGAATTTTTCGATTGGTTCATATCATGATAGTCAATTGTGTGATGTTGTTTTAATGGATGCTTGTCATATTCTTCTTGGTAGACCGTGGCAATCTGATAAAAAATCTATTCATGATGGATACCATAACACCTACACTATCACCCACCAAGGGAAACAAAAGAAATTGCACCCTTTACCACCCCCACGGTTTTCACAACCACAAAAGTCACAAATTTCTTTATTATCTTGTAAAGAGTTTGAGAGGGAGTTTGAGGGTGAGGAAGAGATATTCATGTTGTACTCTAAAGAAATCCATGAAAAATTTGTTAGTCAAAATCCTAAACTTGCAAAACTGATTAAAGAGTTTGAGGATGTTTTTCCTGATGAGTTACCTAAGGGATTACCACCCTTGAGAGGAATTGAGCATCAAATTGATCTCATTCCAGGCGCACCTCTACCAAATAAACCTGCCTATAGATGTAACCCTTTAGAAACTAAGGAGTTGCAAAGACAAATTGAAGAATTGATGGGTATGGGCTATGTGCGTGAATCTATGAGTCCATGTGCGGTTCCTGCTTTGTTGGTTCCTAAAAAGGATGGTACTTGGCGTATGTGCATTGATAGTAGAGCTGTTAACAATATTACTATCAAGTACAGGTTCCCAATTCCAAGACTGGATGATATGTTGGACGAGTTGAGTGGTTCAAATGTATTCTCAAAAGTTGATTTGAGAAGTGGTTACCATCAAATTCGTATGAGGGAAGGTGATGAATGGAAGACTGCATTCAAGACCAAGCATGGGTTGTATGAATGGCTCGTGATGCCATTTGGATTGACCAATGCACCTAGCACGTTCATGAGATTAATGAACGAGGTGTTGAGGCCATTTCTTGGCAAGTTCGTGGTGGTGTACCTTGATGATATCCTTATTTACTCTAAAAATGAGGATGATCATTTAGATCATTTGTTTCAAGTTTTTTCTGTTTTAAGAACGCAAAAATTGTATGGAAAACTTGAAAAATGTGATTTTATGTTATATGAGGTCACTTTTCTTGGTTACATAGTTTCAGGTGATGGCGTGAAGGTGGATCCTTGCAAGGTTGAAGCAATTCAATCATGGCCTAGTCCAAAAACACTCACGGAGGTCCGTTCTTTCCATGGCCTAGCTTCTTTCTATAGAAGGTTTATCAAGAATTTTAGCACACTCATGGCTCCTATAACTGAGTGTACTAAAAAGGGGACGTTTGAATGGACTACACAAGCTCAAAAGGCCTTTGAAGAAGTCAAGGAGAAAATGTGCAACACTCCTATTCTTGCACTCCCTGATTTTTCCAAGCCATTTGAAGTTGAGTGTGACGCAAGTGGGAAGGGGATTGGAGCAGTTTTGATTCAAGAAGGGCGTCCAATTGCTTATTTCAGTGAAAAATTGAGTCAAGGCAAGTTGAATTATTCCACCTATGATAAAGAGTTCTATGCTATGGTACGAGCTCTAGATCATTGGTCACATTACTTGAGACCACAACCGTTCATATTACATTCGGACCATGAATCTTTAAGGTTCATCCATGGTCAAAAGAAGTTGAATTCAAGACATGCTAAATGGGTTGAATTCTTGCAAACCTTTAACTTTTCCTCTAAATACAAAAGTGGAAAGGCTAATGTTGTTGCGGATGCCTTATCTAGGAGGCATAATTTGCTTGGAGTTGTCGAAGCAAAGGTTCTTGGGTTTGATTTGATCAAAGCATACTACAAGGAGGATGGAGATTTCAATGGAATAATACAGAAATGTGTCCATGGAGTATATGACTTATTTTCCTTACATGATGACTTTCTTTTTAAGGGAAATCGGTTATGCATTCCTAAGTGTCCAATTAGAAGCTTGTTGATTCATGAGGCTCATGGAGGAGGTCTAGCTGGTCACGTGGGGATTCAAAAAACAATGGAGCTTCTTCAAGCTCACTTTTATTGGCCGAAGATGTTAGCCACGGTTCATCATGTGGTTAGTCGTTGTTCTACTTGTCAAAGGGCCAAGATGGTGTTTCACAAAGGTCTCTACAAGCCTTTGCCAGTTCCGGAAAGACCTTGGGAGGATGTGAGCATGGATTTCATTGTGGCTTTACCTAGAACTCAAAGGGGTAAAGACTCAATCATGGTGGTTGTTGATCGGTTTTCAAAAATGGCTCATTTCATTCCTTGTCACAAAACCGAAGATGCTATGAAAGTGGCTAAGTTATACTTTGAAGAAGTGGTTCGTTTTCATGGGGTGCCACGCACCATTGTGTCCGATCGTGATACAAAATTTCTTAGTCATTTTTGGAAATCAATATGGCGTCTAATGGGAACAAAGTTGCTGTTTTCTACTTCACACCATCCACAAACCGATGGGCAAACTGAAGTGGTGAATAGAATTCTGGGTTCGTTGCTTAGGACCTTGGTTAGTAAGAGTGCTAAGGATTGGGATGTCAAGCTAGCTCATGCCGAGTTTGCTTACAATCGGACTCCTAGTGCTACTACAAAGTACTCTCCTTTTGAAGTAGTCTATGGTGTCAATCCTTATGTTCCTATTGATCTCATAGCTTTGCCACAAGACAAGTTCGTTCATGGTGGAGCTAAGGAACAAGCCGAGTTCATGTTGAAGGTCCACAAGGAAGTTAGGAAGAACATTGAGAAAGCAAATGAAGTCTACAAGAAACAAGCCAACAAGAGGGTGAAAAACGTGAAGCAATTTGAAGTTGGTGACTTAGTGTGGATTTACATGAGGAAAGAGAGGTTTCCTAGCAAAAGAAAGAACAAACTTATGCCAAGAGCCGAAGGTCCATTTGAAATCGTGGAAAAGATCAATGACAATGCATACAAGGTTGATTTGGGGGGCCAATTTGGTGTCTCAAGCACATTCAACGTTGGGGACCTTGCTCCATACTTTGATGATGACGAATTGAGGGCAATTCCTTTTGAAGAAGAGGAGGATGACCAATATGGTCAAAGTTCTAATGATTGTAATGCTCCAAGTAGTCAAGGTGAGGTCCAAGTTCAAAGCAATGCAAAGGAATTGTTTCTGTCCAAATCATTCCTTACTCCTTTGCACGGTTTTGGTCCGAAAGATTTTACAAGTGGTTACACTTCACTTAGTGTAATTAACCTTGTAGAAAGTATCTAGCAAGTGACGGTTTTTCCAAGCTCCAAATACATGTTTAAAAGCAACGGTTACAAGCTGATTGAAGAGGAGTGATTCATGGCACTTGTTGGGCGTGAATTATGGAGTTTGTTGGCTGAACATTGCACCTCATTATTTGGGGGTTATGAAGAATAAAGAGGCGTGAATCAAGGCATTAAAATGGGAGTTACACAAGCTTGAAAATGGCTGTTTTGGGCGTGTGTTGAAGATGCTCTTTGGATGCTATTTTGGCTGGTCATCTTCCCTTGTTTCAAGCCTAGTCTTTAGTTCTTTTAATTAAGTTTAATCATGTTTGTAAAAGGGGTTAAGTGGGACGTGTATTCTCCACTCATTACCTTAGTTAATTTCCTTTTGTCTATTTCATTTTGTTAATTAAAGTAGGCAAGTGAAAAGGTTGTATTGATGCTATAAATAGCATACTTTGAATGAATGAAAAATCATCCAAGATTATTTGCCTAAAACGTGTGTTTTGTTAATTGAAGTGACTTGAGTTTAGTTCACTTTGTTTTCCCAAATTTGAGTATCCGAATTTGAAGAGTGTTAGTTTTGGTGAGAGTTCCCAAGATTAGGACTTATAGTTTATGATTTGGTGAGAGTTCCCTCATCTAAACTACCCCAAGCAAACGAGTGAGAGTTCCTCTTTGCTATATCCTTAGCTTAGGGTGAGAGTTCCCCTAACTAAACTGATCACTTGATAGTTGAACCTTAAAATCCTTTGAATCTTTTAACTTATCATTTTTGTAACAAGGTTTCTCATCTTGTTTACACATCAGATTCAATTAGCTTTGTTTAATGCATATGACTTTCATTTGATTCAAAAAGTTTTGTTTGAATGTGTTTGACTCTCATTTGATTCAATTAGCATCGTTGAACGCATTTGACAGTCATTTGATTCAAAAAGCTTTTTTTGAATTACCTAGACTTTCACTTGATTCAATTAGCTTTTTTTAATGGATTTAACTTTCATTTGATTTAAAAAGCTATGTTTAAATGTGTTTGACTTTCACTTGATTTAATTACTTTTTTTTAATTGCATTTGACTTTCAGTTGATTCAAAAAGATTTGATTGAATGTGCTTGACTTTCATATGATTCAATTAGCATCGTTGAATGGATTTGACAATCATTTGATTCAAAAAGCTTTGTTTGACTTTCACTTGATTCAAATCGCTATTTTGAATGCATTTGAATTTCATTTGATTGAAAAAGCTTTGTTTGAATGTATTTAATTTTTATTTGATTAAATTAGCAATGTTTGAATGTGATTGACTTTCATTTGAATCAATTAGCTTTGTTTAATGCATTTGACTTTCATTTAATTCAAAAAGCTTTGTTTGAATGTGTTTGACTTTAATTTGATTCAAATAGCTTTGTTTGAATGATTTTGACTTTCACTTGATTTAAATACCTTTTTTGAATGCGTTAAACTTTCATCTGATTCAAATAGCATTTCTTGAATGCATTTGACTTTCATTTGATTTAGATAGCATTGTTTGAATGTGTTTGACTTTCATTTGATTCAAATAGCTTTGTTTGAATGTGTTTGCCTTCCACTGGATTTAATTAGCTTTGTTTGAATGTGGTTGACTTTTAATTGATTCAATTTGATCTATTGAATGCATTTGACTTTCATTTGATTCAAAAAGATTTGTTTGAATGTGTTTGACTTTCATATGATTCAATTAGTATCGATGAATGCATTTGACGATCATTTGATTCAAAAAGCTATGTTTGAATTTGTTTGACTTTCACTTGATTCAATTAGCTTTTTTGAAATCATTTGACTTTCTTTTGATTCAAAAAGCTTTGTTTGAATGTGTTTGATTTTCACTTGATTTAATATGCTTTGTTTGAATGTGGTTAACTTTCATTTGATTCAATTAGCTTTGTTTGAATGTGGTTGACTTTCATTTGATTCAATTAGGTTTGTTAGAATGCCATTGACTTTCGTTTGATTTAATTAGGTTTGTTAGAATGCCATTGACTTTTATTTGATTCAATTAGCTTTGTTGAATGCATATGACTTTCATTTGATTCAAAAAGTTTTGTTTGAATGTGTTTGACTCTCATTTGATTCAATTAGCATCGTTGAACGCATTTGACAGTTATTTGATTCAAAAAGCTTTTTTCAAATTACCTAGACTTTCACTTGATTCAATTAGCTTTTTTTAATGGATTTAACTTTCATTTGATTTAAAAAGCTATGTTTAAATGTGTTTGACTTTCACTTGATTTAATTACTTTTTTTTAATTGCATTTGACTTTCAGTTGATTCAAAAAGATTTGATTGAATGTGCTTGACTTTCATATGATTCAATTAGCATCGTTGAATGGATTTGACAATCATTTGATTCAAAAATCTTTGTTTCACTTTCACTTGATTCAAATCGCTATTTTGAATGCATTTGAATTTCATTTGATTGAAAAAGCTTTGTTTGAATGTGTTTAATTTTTATTTGATTAAATTAGCTTTGTTTGAATGTGATTGACTTTCATTTGAATCAATTAGCTTTGTTTAATGCATTTGACTTTCATTTAATTCAAAAAGCTTTGTTTGAATGTGTTTGACTTTAATTTGATTCAAATAGCTTTGTTTGAATGATTTTGACTTTCATCTGATTCAAATAGCATTTCTTGAATGTGTTCGACTTTCATTTGGTTCAAATAGCTTTGTTTAAATGTGTTTGACTATCATTTGATTCAATTAGCTTTGCTTAAATGTGGTTAACTTTCAATTGAGTCAATTTGCTTTGTTGAATGCATTTGACTTTCATTTGATTCAAAAAGTTTTGTTTGACTGTCATATGATTCAATTAGCCTCGTTGAATGCATTAAACAATCATTTGATTTAAAAAGCTTTGTTTGAATTCTTTGGACTTTTACTTGATTCAATTAGCTTTTTTCAAAGCATTTGACTTTCATATGATTTAATTAGCTTTGTTTGAATGTTTTTGACTTTCATTTGATGTAATTAGCTTTGTCTGAATGTGTTTGACTTTCGTTTGATTTAATTATCTTTTTTGAATGCATTTGACTTTTATTTGATTCAGATAGCATTGTTTGAATGTGTTTAACTTTCATTTGATTCAAATAGCTTTGTTTGAATGTGTTTGCCTTCCACAGGATTTAATTAGCTTTGTTTGAATGTGGTTGACTTTTAATTGATTCAATTTGATCTGTTGAATGCATTTGAATTTTATTTGATTCAAAAAGATTCGTTTGAATGTGTTTGACTTTCATATGATTCAATTAGTATCGTTGAATGCATTTGATTATCATTTGATTCAAAAAGCTATGGTTGAATTTGTTTGACATTCACTTGATTCAATTAGCTTTTTTGAAATCATTTGACTTTCTTTTGATTCAAAAAGCTTTGTTTGAATGTGTTTGATTTTCACTTGATTTAATATGCTTTGTTTGAATGTGGTTAACTTTCATTTGATTCATTTAGCTTTGTTTGAATGTGGTTGACTTTCATTTGATTCAATTAGGTTTGTTAGAATGCCATTGACTTTCGTTTGATTTAATTAGGTTTGTTAGAATGCCATTCACTTTCATTTGATTCAATTAGCTTTGTTGAATGCATATGACTTTCATTTGATTCAAAAAGCTTTGTTTTAATGTTTTTGACTCTCATTTGATTCAATTAGCATCGTTGAACGCATTTGACAGTCATTTGATTCAAAAAGCTTTGTTTGAATTACCTAGACTTTCACTTGATTCAATTAGCTTTTTTGAATGGATTTAACTTTCATTTGATTTAAAAAGCTTTGTTTAAATGTGTTTGACTTTCACTTGATTTAATTACTTTTTTTTAATTGCATTTGACTTTCAGTTGATTCAAAAAGATTTGTTTGAATGTGCTTGACTTTCATATGATTCAATTAGCATCGTTGAATGGATTTGACAATCATTTGATTCAAAAAGCTTTGTTTCACTTTCACTTGATTCAAATCGCTATTTTGAATGCATTTGAATTTCATTTGATTGAAAAAGCTTTGTTTGAATGTGTTTGATTTTTATTTGATTAAATTAGCTTTGTTTGAATGTGATTGACTTTCATTTGAATCAATTAGCTTTGTTTAATGCATTTGACTTTCATTTAATTCAAAAATCTTTGTTTGAATGTGTTTGACTTTAATTTGATTCAAATAGCTTTGTTTGAATGATTTTGACTTTCACTTGATTTAAATACCCTTTTTGAATGCGTTTGACTTTCATCTGATTCAAATAGCATTTCTTAAATGTGTTTGACTTTCATTTGGTTCAAATAGCTTTGTTTAAATGTGTTTGACTTTCATTTGATTCAATTAGCTTTGCTTGAATGTGGTTAACTTTCAATTGAGTCAATTTGCTTTGTTGAATGCATTTGACTTTCATTTGATTCAAAAAGTTTTGTTTGACTGTCATATGATTCAATTAGCCTCGTTGAATGCATTTGACAATCATTTGATTCAAAAAGCTTTGTTTGAATTCTTTGGACTTTTACTTGATTCAATTAGCTTTTTTCAAAGCATTTGACTTTCATATGATTTAATTAGCTTTGTTTGAATGTTTTTGACTTTCATTTGATGCAATTAGCTTTGTCTGAATGTGTTTTGACTTTCGTTTGATTTAATTATCTTTTTTGAATGCATTTGACTTTCATTTGATTCAGATAGCATTGTTTGAATGTGTTTGACTTTCATTTGATTCAAATAGCTTTGTTTGAATGTGTTTGCCTTCCAATGGATTTAATTAGCTTTGTTTGAATGTGGTTGACTTTTAATTGATTCAATTTGATCTGTTGAATGCATTTGACTTTCATTTGATTCAAAAAGATTTGTTTGAATGTGTTTGACTTTCATATGATTCAATTAGTATCGTTGAATGCATTTGACAATCATTTGATTCAAAAAGCTATGTTTGAATTTGTTTGACTTTCACTTGATTCAATTAGCTTTTTTGAAATTCATTTGACTTTCTTTTGATTCAAAAAGCTTTGTTTGAATGTGTTTGATTTTCACTTGATTTAATATGCTTTGTTTGAATGTGGTTAACTTTCATTTGATTCAATTAGCTTTATTTGAATGTGGTTGACTTTCATTTGATTCAATTAGGTTTGTTAGAATACCATTGACTTTCGTTTGATTTAATTAGGTTTGTTAGAATGCCATTGACTTTTCATTTGATTCAATTAGCTTGGCATTGTCTTGTTAGAGATCATTGACCATCATTGACTGAGCTGTTCATCATTGATTTGCAAAAAAAGCTTTCTGTTGCTACTTGAATGTGTGTTTGACTCTCATTTTGATTCAATTAGCAATCGTTGAACGCATTTGACAGTCATTTGAGATTCAAAAAGCTTTGTTCTTTGAAATTACCTAGACTTTCACTTGATTCAATTAGCTTTTTTTTGAAAAAATGGATTTAACTTTTCATTTGATTTAAAAAGCTTTGGTTTAATATGTGTTTGACTTTCACGTTGTAGATTTAATTACTTTTTTTTAATTGCATTTGACTTTCAGTTGATTCAAAAAGATTTGTTTGAATGTGCTTGACTTTCATATGATTCAATTAGCATCGTTGAACGGATTTGACAATCATTTGATTCAAAAAGCTTTGTTTGACTTTCACTTGATTCAAATCGCTATTTTGAATGCATTTGAATTTCATTTGATTGAAAAAGCTTTGTTTGAATGTGTTTGATTTTTATTTGATTAAATTAGCTTTGTTTGAATGTGATTGACTTTCATTTGAATCAATTAGCTTTGTTTAATGCATTTGACTTTCATTTAATTCAAAAAGCTTTGTTTGAATGTGTTTGACTTTAATTTGATTCAAATAGCTTTGTTTGAATGATTTTGACTTTCACTTGATTTAAATACCTTTTTTGAATGCGTTTGACTTTCATCTGATTCAAATAGCATTTCTTGAATGTGTTTGACTTTCATTTGGTTCAAATAGCTTTGTTTAAATGTGTTTGACTTTCATTTGATTCAATTAGCTTTGCTTGAATGTGGTTAACTTTCAATTGAGTCAATTTGCTTTGTTGAATGCATTTGACTTTCATTTGATTCAAAAAGTTTTGTTTGACTGTCATATGATTCAATTAGCCTCGTTGAATGCATTTGACAATCATTTGATTCAAAAAGCTTTGTTTGAATTCTTTGGACTTTTACTTGATTCAATTAGCTTTTTTCAAAGCATTTGACTTTCATATGATTTAATTAGCTTTGTTTGAATGTTTTTGACTTTCATTTGATGCAATTAGCTTTGTCTGAATGTGTTTGACTTTCGTTTGATTTAATTATCTTTTTTGAATGCATTTGACTTTCATTTGATTCAGATAGCATTGTTTGAATGTTTTGACTTTCATTTGATTCAAATAGCTTTGTTTGAATGTGTTTGCCTTCCATGATTTAATTAGCTTTGTTTGAATGTGGTTGACTTTTAATTGATTCAATTTGATCTGTTGAATGCATTTGACTTTCATTTGATTCAAAAAGATTTGTTTGAATGTGTTTGACTTTCATATGATTCAATTAGTATCGTTGAATGCATTTGACAATCATTTGATTCAAAAAGCTATGTTTGAATTTGTTTGACTTTCACTTGATTCAATTAGCTTTTTTTGAAATCATTTGACTTTCTTTTGATTCAAAAAGCTTTGTTTGAATGTGTTTGATTTTCACTTGATTCAATTAGCTTTGTTTTGAATGTGGTTGACTTTCATTTGATTCAATTAGGTTTGTTAGAATGCCATTGACTTTCGTTTGATTTAATTAGGTTTGTTAGAATGCCATTGACTTTTATTTGATTCAATTAGCTTTGTTGAATGCATATGACTTTCATTTGATTCAAAAAGCTTTTTTGAATGTGTTTGACTCTCATTTGATTCAATTAGCATCGTTAAACGCATTTGACAGTCATTTGATTCAAAAAGCTTTGTTTGAATTACCTAGACTTTCACTTGATTCAATTAGCTTTTTTGAATGGATTTAACTTTCATTTGATTTAAAAAGCTTTGTTTAAATGTGTTTGACTTTCATTGATTTAATTAATTTTTTTTAATTGCTTTGACTTTCATTGATTCAATAGCTTTGTTTGAATGTGTTTGCCTTCCATTGGATTTAATTAGCTTTGTTTGAATGTGGTTGACTTTTAATTGATTCAATTTGATCTGTTGAATGCATTTGACTTTCATTTGATTCAAAAGATTTGTTTGAATGTGTTTGACTTTCATATGATTCAATTAGTATCGTTGAATGCATTTGACAATCATTTGATTCAAAAAGCTATGTTTGAATTTGTTTGACTTTCACTTGATTCAATTAGCTTTTTTGAAATCATTTAACTTTCTTTTGATTCAAAAAGCTTTGTTTGAATGTGTTTGATTTTCACTTGATTTAATATGCTTTGTTTGAATGTGGTTAACTTTCATTTGATTCAATTAGCTTTGTTTGAATGTGGTTGACTTTCATTTGATTCAATTAGGTTTGTTAGAATGCCATTGACTTTCGTTTGATTTAATTAGGTTTGTTAGAATGCCATTGACTTTCATTTGATTCAATTAGCTTTGTTGAATGCATATGACTTTCATTTGATTCAAAAAGCTTTGTTTGAATGTGTTTGACTTTCATTTGATTCAATTAGCATCGTTGAACGCATTTGACAGTCATTTGATTCAAAAAGCTTTGTTTGAATTACCTAGACTTTCACTTGATTCAATTAGCTTTTTTGAATGGATTTAACTTTCATTTGATTTAAAAAGCTTTGTTTAAATGTGTTTGACTTTCACTTGATTTAATTACTTTTTTTTAATTGCATTTGACTTTCAGTTGATTCAAAAAGATTTGTTTGAATGTGCTTGACTTTCATATGATTCAATTAGCATCGTTGAATGGATTTGACAATCATTTGATTCAAAAAGCTTTGTTTGACTTTCACTTGATTCAAATCGCTATTTTGAATGCATTTGAATTTCATTTGATTGAAAAAGCTTTGTTTGAATGTGTTTGATTTTTATTTGATTAAATTAGCTTTGTTTGAATGTGATTGACTTTCATTTGAATCAATTAGCTTTGTTTAATGCATTTGACTTTCATTTAATTCAAAAAGCTTTGTTTGAATGTGTTTGACTTTAATTTGATTCAAATAGCTTTGTTTGAATGATTTTGACTTTCACTTGATTTAAATACCTTTTTTGAATGCGTTTGACTTTCATCTGATTCAAATAGCATTTCTTGAATGTGTTTGACTTTCATTTGGTTCAAATAGCTTTGTTTAAATGTGTTTGACTTTCATTTGATTCAATTAGCTTTGCTTGAATGTGGTTAACTTTCAATTGAGTCAATTTGCTTTGTTGAATGCATTTGACTTTCATTTGATTCAAAAAGTTTTGTTTGACTGTCATATGATTCAATTAGCCTCGTTGAATGCATTTGACAATCATTTGATTCAAAAAGCTTTGTTTGAATTCTTTGGACTTTTACTTGATTCAATTAGCTTTTTTCAAAGCATTTGACTTTCATATGATTTAATTAGCTTTGTTTGAATGTTTTTGACTTTCATTTGATGCAATTAGCTTTGTCTGAATGTGTTTGACTTTCGTTTGATTTAATTATCTTTTTTGAATGCATTTGACTTTCATTTGATTCAGATAGCATTGTTTGAATGTGTTTGACTTTCATTTGATTCAAATAGCTTTGTTTGAATGTGTTTGCCTTCCATTGGATTTAATTAGCTTTGTTTGAATGTGGTTGACTTTTAATTGATTCAATTTGATCTGTTGAATGCATTTGACTTTCATTTGATTCAAAAAGATTTGTTTGAATGTGTTTGACTTTCATATGATTCAATTAGTATCGTTGAATGCATTTGACAATCATTTGATTCAAAAAGCTATGTTTGAATTTGTTTGACTTTCACTTGATTCAATTAGCTTTTTTGAAATCATTTGACTTTCTTTTGATTCAAAAAGCTTTGTTTGAATGTGTTTGATTTTCACTTGATTTAATATGCTTTGTTTGAATGTGGTTAACTTTCATTTGATTCAATTAGCTTTGTTTGAATGTGGTTGACTTTCATTTGATTCAATTAGGTTTGTTAGAATGCCATTGACTTTCGTTTGATTTAATTAGGTTTGTTAGAATGCCATTGACTTTCATTTGATTCAATTAGCTTTGTTGAATGCATATGACTTTCATTTGATTCAAAAAGCTTTGTTTGAATGTGTTTGACTCTCATTTGATTCAATTAGCATCGTTGAACGCATTTGACAGTCATTTGATTCAAAAAGCTTTGTTTGAATTACCTAGACTTTCACTTGATTCAATTAGCTTTTTTGAATGGATTTAACTTTCATTTGATTTAAAAAGCTTTGTTTAAATGTGTTTGACTTTCACTTGATTTAATTACTTTTTTTTAATTGCATTTGACTTTCAGTTGATTCAAAAAGATTTGTTTGAATGTGCTTGACTTTCATATGATTCAATTAGCATCGTTGAATGGATTTGACAATCATTTGATTCAAAAAGCTTTGTTTGACTTTCACTTGATTCAAATCGCTATTTTGAATGCATTTGAATTTCATTTGATTGAAAAAGCTTTGTTTGAATGTGTTTGATTTTTATTTGATTAAATTAGCTTTGTTTGAATGTGATTGACTTTCATTTGAATCAATTAGCTTTGTTTAATGCATTTGACTTTCATTTAATTCAAAAGCTTTGTTTGTTTTATTTTTTATTTGTTTGTTTAATTTGATTTCATTGTTTTTTTTTGAATGTTTTGACTTTCATTGATTCAAATAGCTTTTTTTTTTTTTTTTTTTTTTTTTTTTTTTTTTTTGATTAAATTAGCTTTTTTGTTTTGACTTTCATTTGATCAATTAGCTTTGTTTAATGCATTTGACTTTCATTTAATTCAAAAAGCTTTGTTTGAATGTGTTTGACTTTAATTTGATTCAAATAGCTTTGTTTGAAATGATTTATATGACTTTCATCTGATTCAAATAGCATTTCTTGAATGTGTTTGACTTTCATTTGGTTCAAATAGCTTTGTTTAAATGTGTTTGACTTTCATTTGATTCAATTAGCTTTGCTTGAATGTGGTTAACTTTCAATTGAGTCAATTTGCTTTGTTGAATGCATTTGACTTTCATTTGATTCAAAAAGTTTTGTTTGACTGTCATATGATTCAATTAGCCTCGTTGAATGCATTTGACAATCATTTGATTCAAAAAGCTTTGTTTGAATTCTTTGGACTTTTACTTGATTCAATTAGCTTTTTTCAAAGCATTTGACTTTCATATGATTTAATTAGCTTTGTTTGAATGTTTTTGACTTTCATTTGATGCAATTAGCTTTGTCTGAATGTGTTTGACTTTCGTTTGATTTAATTATCTTTTTTGAATGCATTTGACTTTCATTTGATTCAGATAGCATTGTTTGAATGTGTTTGACTTTCATTTGATTCAAATAGCTTTGTTTGAATGTGTTTGCCTTCCATTGGATTTAATTAGCTTTGTTTGAATGTGGTTGACTTTTAATTGATTCAATTTGATCTGTTGAATGCATTTGACTTTCATTTGATTCAAAAAGATTTGTTTGAATGTGTTTGACTTTCATATGATTCAATTAGTATCGTTGAATGCATTTGACAATCATTTGATTCAAAAAGCTATGTTTGAATTTGTTTGACTTTCACTTGATTCAATTAGCTTTTTTTGAAATCATTTGACTTTCTTTTGATTCAAAAAGCTTTGTTTGAATGTGTTTGATTTTCACTTGATTTAATATGCTTTGTTTGAATGTGGTTAACTTTCATTTGATTCAATTAGCTTTGTTTGAATGTGGTTGACTTTCATTTGATTCAATTAGGTTTGTTAGAATGCCATTGACTTTCGTTTGATTTAATTAGGTTTGTTAGAATGCCATTGACTTTCATTTGATTCAATTAGCTTTGTTGAATGCATATGACTTTCATTTGATTCAAAAAGCTTTGTTTGAATGTGTTTGACTCTCATTTGATTCAATTAGCATCGTTGAACGCATTTGACAGTCATTTGATTCAAAAAGCTTTGTTTGAATTACCTAGACTTTCACTTGATTCAATTAGCTTTTTTGAATGGATTTAACTTTCATTTGATTTAAAAAGCTTTGTTTAAATGTGTTTGACTTTCACTTGATTTAATTACTTTTTTTTTAATTGCATTTGACTTTCAGTTGATTCAAAAAGATTTGTTTGAATGTGCTTGACTTTCATATGATTCAATTAGCATCGTTGAACGGATTTGACAATCATTTGATTCAAAAAGCTTTGTTTGACTTTCACTTGATTCAAATCGCTATTTTGAATGCATTTGAATTTCATTTGATTGAAAAAGCTTTGTTTGAATGTGTTTGATTTTTATTTGATTAAATTAGCTTTGTTTGAATGTGATTGACTTTCATTTGAATCAATTAGCTTTGTTTAATGCATTTGACTTTCATTTAATTCAAAAAGCTTTGTTTGAATGTGTTTGACTTTAATTTGATTCAAATAGCTTTGTTTGAATGATTTTGACTTTCACTTGATTTAAATACCTTTTTTGAATGCGTTTGACTTTCATCTGATTCAAATAGCATTTCTTGAATGTGTTTGACTTTCATTTGGTTCAAATAGCTTTGTTTAAATGTGTTTGACTTTCATTTGATTCAATTAGCTTTGCTTGAATGTGGTTAACTTTCAATTGAGTCAATTTGCTTTGTTGAATGCATTTGACTTTCATTTGATTCAAAAAGTTTTGTTTGACTGTCATATGATTCAATTAGCCTCGTTGAATGCATTTGACAATCATTTGATTCAAAAAGCTTTGTTTGAATTCTTTGGACTTTTACTTGATTCAATTAGCTTTTTTCAAAGCATTTGACTTTCATATGATTTAATTAGCTTTGTTTGAATGTTTTTGACTTTCATTTGATGCAATTAGCTTTGTCTGAATGTGTTTGACTTTCGTTTGATTTAATTATCTTTTTTGAATGCATTTGACTTTCATTTGATTCAGATAGCATTGTTTGAATGTGTTTGACTTTCATTTGATTCAAATAGCTTTGTTTGAATGTGTTTGCCTTCCATTGGATTTAATTAGCTTTGTTTGAATGTGGTTGACTTTTAATTGATTCAATTTGATCTGTTGAATGCATTTGACTTTCATTTGATTCAAAAAGATTTGTTTGAATGTGTTTGACTTTCATATGATTCAATTAGTATCGTTGAATGCATTTGACAATCATTTGATTCAAAAAGCTATGTTTGAATTTGTTTGACTTTCACTTGATTCAATTAGCTTTTTTGAAATCATTTGACTTTCTTTTGATTCAAAAAGCTTTGTTTGAATGTGTTTGATTTTCACTTGATTTAATATGCTTTGTTTGAATGTGGTTAACTTTCATTTGATTCAATTAGCTTTGTTTGAATGTGGTTGACTTTCATTTGATTCAATTAGGTTTGTTAGAATGCCATTGACTTTCGTTTGATTTAATTAGGTTTGTTAGAATGCCATTGACTTTCATTTGATTCAATTAGCTTTGTTGAATGCATATGACTTTCATTTGATTCAAAAAGCTTTGTTTGAATGTGTTTGACTCTCATTTGATTCAATTAGCATCGTTGAACGCATTTGACAGTCATTTGATTCAAAAAGCTTTGTTTGAATTACCTAGACTTTCACTTGATTCAATTAGCTTTTTTGAATGGATTTAACTTTCATTTGATTTAAAAAGCTTTGTTTAAATGTGTTTGACTTTCACTTGATTTAATTACTTTTTTTTAATTGCATTTGACTTTCAGTTGATTCAAAAAGATTTGTTTGAATGTGCTTGACTTTCATATGATTCAATTAGCATCGTTGAATGGATTTGACAATCATTTGATTCAAAAAGCTTTGTTTGACTTTCACTTGATTCAAATCGCTATTTTGAATGCATTTGAATTTCATTTGATTGAAAAAGCTTTGTTTGAATGTGTTTGATTTTTATTTGATTAAATTAGCTTTGTTTGAATGTGATTGACTTTCATTTGAATCAATTAGCTTTGTTTAATGCATTTGACTTTCATTTAATTCAAAAAGCTTTGTTTGAATGTGTTTGACTTTAATTTGATTCAAATAGCTTTGTTTGAATGATTTTGACTTTCACTTGATTTAAATACCTTTTTTGAATGCGTTTGACTTTCATCTGATTCAAATAGCATTTCTTGAATGTGTTTGACTTTCATTTGGTTCAAATAGCTTTGTTTAAATGTGTTTGACTTTCATTTGATTCAATTAGCTTTGCTTGAATGTGGTTAACTTTCAATTGAGTCAATTTGCTTTGTTGAATGCATTTGACTTTCATTTGATTCAAAAAGTTTTGTTTGACTGTCATATGATTCAATTAGCCTCGTTGAATGCATTTGACAATCATTTGATTCAAAAAGCTTTGTTTGAATTCTTTGGACTTTTACTTGATTCAATTAGCTTTTTTCAAAGCATTTGACTTTCATATGATTTAATTAGCTTTGTTTGAATGTTTTTGACTTTCATTTGATGCAATTAGCTTTGTCTGAATGTGTTTGACTTTCGTTTGATTTAATTATCTTTTTTGAATGCATTTGACTTTCATTTGATTCAGATAGCATTGTTTGAATGTGTTTGACTTTCATTTGATTCAAATAGCTTTGTTTGAATGTGTTTGCCTTCCATTGGATTTAATTAGCTTTGTTTGAATGTGGTTGACTTTTAATTGATTCAATTTGATCTGTTGAATGCATTTGACTTTCATTTGATTCAAAAAGATTTGTTTGAATGTGTTTGACTTTCATATGATTCAATTAGTATCGTTGAATGCATTTGACAATCATTTGATTCAAAAAGCTATGTTTGAATTTGTTTGACTTTCACTTGATTCAATTAGCTTTTTTGAAATCATTTGACTTTCTTTTGATTCAAAAAGCTTTGTTTGAATGTGTTTGATTTTCACTTGATTTAATATGCTTTGTTTGAATGTGGTTAACTTTCATTTGATTCAATTAGCTTTGTTTGAATGTGGTTGACTTTCATTTGATTCAATTAGGTTTGTTAGAATGCCATTGACTTTCGTTTGATTTAATTAGGTTTGTTAGAATGCCATTGACTTTCATTTGATTCAATTAGCTTTGTTGAATGCATATGACTTTCATTTGATTCAAAAAGCTTTGTTTGAATGTGTTTGACTCTCATTTGATTCAATTAGCATCGTTGAACGCATTTGACAGTCATTTGATTCAAAAAGCTTTGTTTGAATTACCTAGACTTTCACTTGATTCAATTAGCTTTTTTGAATGGATTTAACTTTCATTTGATTTAAAAAGCTTTGTTTAAATGTGTTTGACTTTCACTTGATTTAATTACTTTTTTTTAATTGCATTTGACTTTCAGTTGATTCAAAAAGATTTGTTTGAATGTGCTTGACTTTCATATGATTCAATTAGCATCGTTGAATGGATTTGACAATCATTTGATTCAAAAAGCTTTGTTTGACTTTCACTTGATTCAAATCGCTATTTTGAATGCATTTGAATTTCATTTGATTGAAAAAGCTTTGTTTGAATGTGTTTGATTTTTATTTGATTAAATTAGCTTTGTTTGAATGTGATTGACTTTCATTTGAATCAATTAGCTTTGTTTAATGCATTTGACTTTCATTTAATTCAAAAAGCTTTGTTTGAATGTGTTTGACTTTAATTTGATTCAAATAGCTTTGTTTGAATGATTTTGACTTTCACTTGATTTAAATACCTTTTTTGAATGCGTTTGACTTTCATCTGATTCAAATAGCATTTCTTGAATGTGTTTGACTTTCATTTGGTTCAAATAGCTTTGTTTAAATGTGTTTGACTTTCATTTGATTCAATTAGCTTTGCTTGAATGTGGTTAACTTTCAATTGAGTCAATTTGCTTTGTTGAATGCATTTGACTTTCATTTGATTCAAAAAGTTTTGTTTGACTGTCATATGATTCAATTAGCCTCGTTGAATGCATTTGACAATCATTTGATTCAAAAAGCTTTGTTTGAATTCTTTGGACTTTTACTTGATTCAATTAGCTTTTTTCAAAGCATTTGACTTTCATATGATTTAATTAGCTTTGTTTGAATGTTTTTTGACTTTCATTTGATGCAATTAGCTTTGTCTGAATGTGTTTGACTTTCGTTTGATTTAATTATCTTTTTTGAATGCATTTGACTTTCATTTGATTCAGATAGCATTGTTTGAATGTGTTTGACTTTCATTTGATTCAAATAGCTTTGTTTGAATGTGTTTGCCTTCCATTGGATTTAATTAGCTTTGTTTGAATGTGGTTGACTTTTAATTGATTCAATTTGATCTGTTGAATGCATTTGACTTTCATTTGATTCAAAAAGATTTGTTTGAATGTGTTTGACTTTCATATGATTCAATTAGTATCGTTGAATGCATTTGACAATCATTTGATTCAAAAAGCTATGTTTGAATTTGTTTGACTTTCACTTGATTCAATTAGCTTTTTTGAAATCATTTGACTTTCTTTTGATTCAAAAAGCTTTGTTTGAATGTGTTTGATTTTCACTTGATTTAATATGCTTTGTTTGAATGTGGTTAACTTTCATTTGATTCAATTAGCTTTGTTTGAATGTGGTTGACTTTCATTTGATTCAATTAGGTTTGTTAGAATGCCATTGACTTTCGTTTGATTTAATTAGGTTTGTTAGAATGCCATTGACTTTCATTTGATTCAATTAGCTTTGTTGAATGCATATGACTTTCATTTGATTCAAAAAGCTTTGTTTGAATGTGTTTGACTCTCATTTGATTCAATTAGCATCGTTGAACGCATTTGACAGTCATTTGATTCAAAAAGCTTTGTTTGAATTACCTAGACTTTCACTTGATTCAATTAGCTTTTTTGAATGGATTTAACTTTCATTTGATTTAAAAAGCTTTGTTTAAATGTGTTTGACTTTCACTTGATTTAATTACTTTTTTTTAATTGCATTTGACTTTCAGTTGATTCAAAAAGATTTGTTTGAATGTGCTTGACTTTCATATGATTCAATTAGCATCGTTGAATGGATTTGACAATCATTTGATTCAAAAAGCTTTGTTTGACTTTCACTTGATTCAAATCGCTATTTTGAATGCATTTGAATTTCATTTGATTGAAAAAGCTTTGTTTGAATGTGTTTGATTTTTATTTGATTAAATTAGCTTTGTTTGAATGTGATTGACTTTCATTTGAATCAATTAGCTTTGTTTAATGCATTTGACTTTCATTTAATTCAAAAAGCTTTGTTTGAATGTGTTTGACTTTAATTTGATTCAAATAGCTTTGTTTGAATGATTTTGACTTTCACTTGATTTAAATACCTTTTTTGAATGCGTTTGACTTTCATCTGATTCAAATAGCATTTCTTGAATGTGTTTGACTTTCATTTGGTTCAAATAGCTTTGTTTAAATGTGTTTGACTTTCATTTGATTCAATTAGCTTTGCTTGAATGTGGTTAACTTTCAATTGAGTCAATTTGCTTTGTTGAATGCATTTGACTTTCATTTGATTCAAAAAGTTTTGTTTGACTGTCATATGATTCAATTAGCCTCGTTGAATGCATTTGACAATCATTTGATTCAAAAAGCTTTGTTTGAATTCTTTGGACTTTTACTTGATTCAATTAGCTTTTTTCAAAGCATTTGACTTTCATATGATTTAATTAGCTTTGTTTGAATGTTTTTGACTTTCATTTGATGCAATTAGCTTTGTCTGAATGTGTTTGACTTTCGTTTGATTTAATTATCTTTTTTGAATGCATTTGACTTTCATTTGATTCAGATAGCATTGTTTGAATGTGTTTGACTTTCATTTGATTCAAATAGCTTTGTTTGAATGTGTTTGCCTTCCATTGGATTTAATTAGCTTTGTTTGAATGTGGTTGACTTTTAATTGATTCAATTTGATCTGTTGAATGCATTTGACTTTCATTTGATTCAAAAAGATTTGTTTGAATGTGTTTGACTTTCATATGATTCAATTAGTATCGTTGAATGCATTTGACAATCATTTGATTCAAAAAGCTATGTTTGAATTTGTTTGACTTTCACTTGATTCAATTAGCTTTTTTGAAATCATTTGACTTTCTTTTGATTCAAAAAGCTTTGTTTGAATGTGTTTGATTTTCACTTGATTTAATATGCTTTGTTTGAATGTGGTTAACTTTCATTTGATTCAATTAGCTTTGTTTGAATGTGGTTGACTTTCATTTGATTCAATTAGGTTTGTTAGAATGCCATTGACTTTCGTTTGATTTAATTAGGTTTGTTAGAATGCCATTGACTTTCATTTGATTCAATTAGCTTTGTTGAATGCATATGACTTTCATTTGATTCAAAAAGCTTTGTTTGAATGTGTTTGACTCTCATTTGATTCAATTAGCATCGTTGAACGCATTGACAGTCATTTGATTCAAAAAGCTTTGTTTGAATTACCTAGACTTTCACTTGATTCAATTAGCTTTTTTGAATGGATTTAACTTTCATTTGATTTAAAAAGCTTTGTTTAAATGTGTTTGACTTTCACTTGATTTAATTACTTTTTTTTAATTGCATTTGACTTTCAGTTGATTCAAAAAGATTTGTTTGAATGTGCTTGACTTTCATATGATTCAATTAGCATCGTTGAACGGATTTGACAATCATTTGATTCAAAAAAGCTTTGTTTGACTTTCACTTGATTCAAATCGCTATTTTGAATGCATTTGAATTTCATTTGATTGAAAAAGCTTTGTTTGAATGTGTTTGATTTTTATTTGATTAAATTAGCTTTGTTTGAATGTGATTGACTTTCATTTGAATCAATTAGCTTTGTTTAATGCATTTGACTTTCATTTAATTCAAAAAGCTTTGTTTGAATGTGTTTGACTTTAATTTGATTCAAATAGCTTTGTTTGAATGATTTTGACTTTCACTTGATTTAAATACCTTTTTTGAATGCGTTTGACTTTCATCTGATTCAAATAGCATTTCTTGAATGTGTTTGACTTTCATTTGGTTCAAATAGCTTTGTTTAAATGTGTTTGACTTTCATTTGATTCAATTAGCTTTGCTTGAATGTGGTTAACTTTCAATTGAGTCAATTTGCTTTGTTGAATGCATTTGACTTTCATTTGATTCAAAAAGTTTTGTTTGACTGTCATATGATTCAATTAGCCTCGTTGAATGCATTTGACAATCATTTGATTCAAAAAGCTTTGTTTGAATTCTTTGGACTTTTACTTGATTCAATTAGCTTTTTTCAAAGCATTTGACTTTCATATGATTTAATTAGCTTTGTTTGAATGTTTTTGACTTTCATTTGATGCAATTAGCTTTGTCTGAATGTGTTTGACTTTCGTTTGATTTAATTATCTTTTTTGAATGCATTTGACTTTCATTTGATTCAGATAGCATTGTTTGAATGTGTTTGACTTTCATTTGATTCAAATAGCTTTGTTTGAATGTGTTTGCCTTCCATTGGATTTAATTAGCTTTGTTTGAATGTGGTTGACTTTTAATTGATTCAATTTGATCTGTTGAATGCATTTGACTTTCATTTGATTCAAAAAGATTTGTTTGAATGTGTTTGACTTTCATATGATTCAATTAGTATCGTTGAATGCATTTGACAATCATTTGATTCAAAAAGCTATGTTTGAATTTGTTTGACTTTCACTTGATTCAATTAGCTTTTTTGAAATCATTTGACTTTCTTTTGATTCAAAAAGCTTTGTTTGAATGTGTTTGATTTTCACTTGATTTAATATGCTTTGTTTGAATGTGGTTAACTTTCATTTGATTCAATTAGCTTTGTTTGAATGTGGTTGACTTTCATTTGATTCAATTAGGTTTGTTAGAATGCCATTGACTTTCGTTTGATTTAATTAGGTTTGTTAGAATGCCATTGACTTTCATTTGATTCAATTAGCTTTGTTGAATGCATATGACTTTCATTTGATTCAAAAAGCTTTGTTTGAATGTGTTTGACTCTCATTTGATTCAATTAGCATCGTTGAACGCATTTGACAGTCATTTGATTCAAAAAGCTTTGTTTGAATTACCTAGACTTTCACTTGATTCAATTAGCTTTTTTGAATGGATTTAACTTTCATTTGATTTAAAAAGCTTTGTTTAAATGTGTTTGACTTTCACTTGATTTAATTACTTTTTTTTAATTGCATTTGACTTTCAGTTGATTCAAAAAGATTTGTTTGAATGTGCTTGACTTTCATATGATTCAATTAGCATCGTTGAATGGATTTGACAATCATTTGATTCAAAAAGCTTTGTTTGACTTTCACTTGATTCAAATCGCTATTTTGAATGCATTTGAATTTCATTTGATTGAAAAAGCTTTGTTTGAATGTGTTTGATTTTTATTTGATTAAATTAGCTTTGTTTGAATGTGATTGACTTTCATTTGAATCAATTAGCTTTGTTTAATGCATTTGACTTTCATTTAATTCAAAAAGCTTTGTTTGAATGTGTTTGACTTTAATTTGATTCAAATAGCTTTGTTTGAATGATTTTGACTTTCACTTGATTTAAATACCTTTTTTGAATGCGTTTGACTTTCATCTGATTCAAATAGCATTTCTTGAATGTGTTTGACTTTCATTTGGTTCAAATAGCTTTGTTTAAATGTGTTTGACTTTCATTTGATTCAATTAGCTTTGCTTGAATGTGGTTAACTTTCAATTGAGTCAATTTGCTTTGTTGAATGCATTTGACTTTCATTTGATTCAAAAAGTTTTGTTTGACTGTCATATGATTCAATTAGCCTCGTTGAATGCATTTGACAATCATTTGATTCAAAAAGCTTTGTTTGAATTCTTTGGACTTTTACTTGATTCAATTAGCTTTTTTCAAAGCATTTGACTTTCATATGATTTAATTAGCTTTGTTTGAATGTTTTTGACTTTCATTTGATGCAATTAGCTTTGTCTGAATGTGTTTGACTTTCGTTTGATTTAATTATCTTTTTTGAATGCATTTGACTTTCATTTGATTCAGATAGCATTGTTTGAATGTGTTTGACTTTCATTTGATTCAAATAGCTTTGTTTGAATGTGTTTGCCTTCCATTGGATTTAATTAGCTTTGTTTGAATGTGGTTGACTTTTAATTGATTCAATTTGATCTGTTGAATGCATTTGACTTTCATTTGATTCAAAAAGATTTGTTTGAATGTGTTTGACTTTCATATGATTCAATTAGTATCGTTGAATGCATTTGACAATCATTTGATTCAAAAAGCTATGTTTGAATTTGTTTGACTTTCACTTGATTCAATTAGCTTTTTTGAAATCATTTGACTTTCTTTTGATTCAAAAAGCTTTGTTTGAATGTGTTTGATTTTCACTTGATTTAATATGCTTTGTTTGAATGTGGTTAACTTTCATTTGATTCAATTAGCTTTGTTTGAATGTGGTTGACTTTCATTTGATTCAATTAGGTTTGTTAGAATGCCATTGACTTTCGTTTGATTTAATTAGGTTTGTTAGAATGCCATTGACTTTCATTTGATTCAATTAGCTTTGTTGAATGCATATGACTTTCATTTGATTCAAAAAGCTTTGTTTGAATGTGTTTGACTCTCATTTGATTCAATTAGCATCGTTGAACGCATTTGACAGTCATTTGATTCAAAAAGCTTTGTTTGAATTACCTAGACTTTCACTTGATTCAATTAGCTTTTTTGAATGGATTTAACTTTCATTTGATTTAAAAAGCTTTGTTTAAATGTGTTTGACTTTCACTTGATTTAATTACTTTTTTTTAATTGCATTTGACTTTCAGTTGATTCAAAAAGATTTGTTTGAATGTGCTTGACTTTCATATGATTCAATTAGCATCGTTGAACGGATTTGACAATCATTTGATTCAAAAAGCTTTGTTTGACTTTCACTTGATTCAAATCGCTATTTTGAATGCATTTGAATTTCATTTGATTGAAAAAGCTTTGTTTGAATGTGTTTGATTTTTATTTGATTAAATTAGCTTTGTTTGAATGTGATTGACTTTCATTTGAATCAATTAGCTTTGTTTAATGCATTTGACTTTCATTTAATTCAAAAAGCTTTGTTTGAATGTGTTTGACTTTAATTTGATTCAAATAGCTTTGTTTGAATGATTTTGACTTTCACTTGATTTAAATACCTTTTTTGAATGCGTTTGACTTTCATCTGATTCAAATAGCATTTCTTGAATGTGTTTGACTTTCATTTGGTTCAAATAGCTTTGTTTAAATGTGTTTGACTTTCATTTGATTCAATTAGCTTTGCTTGAATGTGGTTAACTTTCAATTGAGTCAATTTGCTTTGTTGAATGCATTTGACTTTCATTTGATTCAAAAAGTTTTGTTTGACTGTCATATGATTCAATTAGCCTCGTTGAATGCATTTGACAATCATTTGATTCAAAAAGCTTTGTTTGAATTCTTTGGACTTTTACTTGATTCAATTAGCTTTTTTCAAAGCATTTGACTTTCATATGATTTAATTAGCTTTGTTTGAATGTTTTTGACTTTCATTTGATGCAATTAGCTTTGTCTGAATGTGTTTGACTTTCGTTTGATTTAATTATCTTTTTTGAATGCATTTGACTTTCATTTGATTCAGATAGCATTGTTTGAATGTGTTTGACTTTCATTTGATTCAAATAGCTTTGTTTGAATGTGTTTGCCTTCCATTGGATTTAATTAGCTTTGTTTGAATGTGGTTGACTTTTAATTGATTCAATTTGATCTGTTGAATGCATTTGACTTTCATTTGATTCAAAAAGATTTGTTTGAATGTGTTTGACTTTCATATGATTCAATTAGTATCGTTGAATGCATTTGACAATCATTTGATTCAAAAAGCTATGTTTGAATTTGTTTGACTTTCACTTGATTCAATTAGCTTTTTTGAAATCATTTGACTTTCTTTTGATTCAAAAAGCTTTGTTTGAATGTGTTTGATTTTCACTTGATTTAATATGCTTTGTTTGAATGTGGTTAACTTTCATTTGATTCAATTAGCTTTGTTTGAATGTGGTTGACTTTCATTTGATTCAATTAGGTTTGTTAGAATGCCATTGACTTTCGTTTGATTTAATTAGGTTTGTTAGAAATGCCATTGACTTTCATTTGATTCAAAAAGCTTTGTTTGTGTTTTGACTTCATTTGATTCAATTAGCTTTGTTGAAATGCATATGACTTTCATTTGATTCAAAAAGCTTTGTTTGAATGTGTTTGACTTCTCATTTGATTCAATTAGCATCGTTGAACGCATTTGACAGTCATTTGATTCAAAAAGCTTTGATTTGAATTACCTAGACTTTCACTTGATTCAATTAGCTTTTTTGAATGGATTTAACTTTCATTTGATTTTAAAAAGCTTTGTTTGAATGTGTTTGACTTTAATTTGATTCAAATAGCTTTGTTTGAATGATTTTGACTTTCACTTGATTTAAATACCTTTTTTTGAATGCGTTTGACTTTCATCTGATTCAAATAGCATTTCTTGAATGTGTTTGACTTTCATTTGGTTCAAATAGCTTTGTTTAAATGTGTTTGACTTTCATTTGATTCAATTAGCTTTGCTTGAATGTGGTTAACTTTCAATTGAGTCAATTTGCTTTGTTGAATGCATTTGACTTTCATTTGATTCAAAAAGTTTTGTTTGACTGTCATATGATTCAATTAGCCTCGTTGAATGCATTTGACAATCATTTGATTCAAAAAGCTTTGTTTGAATTCTTTGGACTTTTACTTGATTCAATTAGCTTTTTTCAAAGCATTTGACTTTCATATGATTTAATTAGCTTTGTTTGAATGTTTTTGACTTTCATTTGATGCAATTAGCTTTGTCTGAATGTGTTTGACTTTCGTTTGATTTAATTATCTTTTTTGAATGCATTTGACTTTCATTTGATTCAGATAGCATTGTTTGAATGTGTTTGACTTTCATTTGATTCAAATAGCTTTGTTTGAATGTGTTTGCCTTCCATTGGATTTAATTAGCTTTGTTTGAATGTGGTTGACTTTTAATTGATTCAATTTGATCTGTTGAATGCATTTGACTTTCATTTGATTCAAAAAGATTTGTTTGAATGTGTTTGACTTTCATATGATTCAATTAGTATCGTTGAATGCATTTGACAATCATTTGATTCAAAAAGCTATGTTTGAATTTGTTTGACTTTCACTTGATTCAATTAGCTTTTTTGAAATCATTTGACTTTCTTTTGATTCAAAAAGCTTTGTTTGAATGTGTTTGATTTTCACTTGATTTAATATGCTTTGTTTGAATGTGGTTAACTTTCATTTGATTCAATTAGCTTTGTTTGAATGTGGTTGACTTTCATTTGATTCAATTAGGTTTGTTAGAATGCCATTGACTTTCGTTTGATTTAATTAGGTTTGTTAGAATGCCATTGACTTTCATTTGATTCAATTAGCTTTGTTGAATGCATATGACTTTCATTTGATTCAAAAAGCTTTGTTTGAATGTGTTTGACTCTCATTTGATTCAATTAGCATCGTTGAACGCATTTGACAGTCATTTGATTCAAAAAGCTTTATTTGAATTACCTAGACTTTCACTTGATTCAATTAGCTTTTTGAATGGATTTAACTTTCATTTGATTTAAAAAGCTTTGTTTAAATGTGTTTGACTTTCACTTGATTTAATTACTTTTTTTTAATTGCATTTGACTTTCAGTTGATTGAAAAAGATTTGTTTGAATGTGCTTGACTTTCGTATGATTCAATTAGCATCGTTGAACGGATTTGACAATCATTTGATTCAAAAGCTTTGTTTGACTTTCACTTGATTCAAATCGCTATTTTGAATGCATTTGAATTTCATTTGATTGAAAAAGCTTTGTTTGAATGTGTTTGATTTTTATTTGATTAAATTAGCTTTGTTTGAATGTGATTGACTTTCATTTGAATCAATTAGCTTTGTTTAATGCATTTGACTTTCATTTAATTCAAAAAGCTTTGTTTGAATGTGTTTGACTTTAATTTGATTCAAATAGCTTTGTTTGAATGATTTTGACTTTCACTTGATTTAAATACCTTTTTTGAATGCGTTTGACTTTCATCTGATTCAAATAGCATTTCTTGAATGTGTTTGACTTTCATTTGGTTCAAATAGCTTTGTTTAAATGTGTTTGACTTTCATTTGATTCAATTAGCTTTGCTTGAATGTGGTTAACTTTCAATTGAGTCAATTTGCTTTGTTGAATGCATTTGACTTTCATTTGATTCAAAAAGTTTTGTTTGACTGTCATATGATTCAATTAGCCTCGTTGAATGCATTTGACAATCATTTGATTCAAAAAGCTTTGTTTGAATTCTTTGGACTTTTACTTGATTCAATTAGCTTTTTTCAAAGCATTTGACTTTCATATGATTTAATTAGCTTTGTTTGAATGTTTTTGACTTTCATTTGATGCAATTAGCTTTGTCTGAATGTGTTTGACTTTCGTTTGATTTAATTATCTTTTTTGAATGCATTTGACTTTCATTTGATTCAGATAGCATTGTTTGAATGTGTTTGACTTTCATTTGATTCAAATAGCTTTGTTTGAATGTGTTTGCCTTCTATTGGATTTAATTAGCTTTGTTTGAATGTGGTTGACTTTTAATTGATTCAATTTGATCTGTTGAATGCATTTGACTTTCATTTGATTCAAAAAGATTTGTTTGAATGTGTTTGACTTTCATATGATTCAATTAGTATCGTTGAATGCATTTGACAATCATTTGATTCAAAAAGCTATGTTTGAATTTGTTTGACTTTCACTTGATTCAATTAGCTTTTTTTGAAATCATTTGACTTTCTTTTGATTCAAAAAGCTTTGTTTGAATGTGTTTGATTTTCACTTGATTTAATATGCTTTGTTTGAATGTGGTTAACTTTCATTTGAATCAATTAGGTTTGTTTGAATGTTTGACTTTCTTTGATTTAATTAGGTTTGTTAGAATGCCATTGACTTTCGTTTGATTTAATTAGGTTTGTTAGAATGCCATTGACTTTCATTTGATTCAATTAGCTTTGTTGAATGCATATGACTTTCATTTGATTCAAAAAGCTTTGTTTGAATGTGTTTGACTCTCATTTGATTCAATTAGCATCGTTGAACGCATTTGACAGTCATTTGATTCAAAAAGCTTTATTTGAATTACCTAGACTTTCACTTGATTCAATTAGCTTTTTTGAATGGATTTAACTTTCATTTGATTTAAAAAGCTTTGTTTAAATGTGTTTGACTTTCACTTGATTTATTTACTTTTTTTTAATTGCATTTGACTTTCAGTTGATTCAAAAAGATTTGTTTGAATGTGCTTGACTTTCGTATGATTCAATTAGCATCGTTGAACGGATTTGACAATCATTTGATTCAAAAGGCTTTGTTTGACTTTCACTTGATTCAAATCGCTATTTTGAATGCATTTGAATTTCATTTGATTGAAAAAGCTTTGTTTGAATGTGTTTGATTTTTATTTGATTAAATTAGCTTTGTTTGAATGTGATTGACTTTCATTTGAATCAATTAGCTTTGTTTAATGCATTTGACTTTCATTTAATTCAAAAAGCTTTGTTTGAATGTGTTTGACTTTAATTTGATTCAAATAGCTTTGTTTGAATGATTTTGACTTTCACTTGATTTAAATACCTTTTTTGAATGCGTTTGACTTTCATCTGATTCAAATAGCATTTCTTGAATGTGTTTGACTTTCATTTGGTTCAAATAGCTTTGTTTAAATGTGTTTGACTTTCATTTGATTCAATTAGCTTTGCTTGAATGTGGTTAACTTTCAATTGAGTCAATTTGCTTTGTTGAATGCATTTGACTTTCATTTGATTCAAAAAGTTTTGTTTGACTGTCATATGATTCAATTAGCCTCGTTGAATGCATTTGACAATCATTTGATTCAAAAAGCTTTGTTTGAATTCTTTGGACTTTTACTTGATTCAATTAGCTTTTTTCAAAGCATTTGACTTTCATATGATTTAATTAGCTTTGTTTGAATGTTTTTGACTTTCATTTGATGCAATTAGCTTTGTCTGAATGTGTTTGACTTTCGTTTGATTTAATTATCTTTTTTGAATGCATTTGACTTTCATTTGATTCAGATAGCATTGTTTGAATGTGTTTGACTTTCATTTGATTCAAATAGCTTTGTTTGAATGTGTTTGCCTTCCATTGGATTTAATTAGCTTTGTTTGAATGTGGTTGACTTTTAATTGATTCAATTTGATCTGTTGAATGCATTTGACTTTCGTTTGATTCAAAAAGATTTGTTTGAATGTGTTTGACTTTCATATGATTCAATTAGTATCGTTGAATGCATTTGACAATCATTTGATTCAAAAAGCTATGTTTGAATTTGTTTGACTTTCACTTGATTCAATTAGCTTTTTTGAAATCATTTGACTTTCTTTTGATTCAAAAAGCTTTGTTTGAATGTGTTTGATTTTCACTTGATTTAAATATGCTTTGTTTGAATGTGGTTAACTTTCATTTGATTCAATTAGCTTTGTTTGAATGTGGTTGACTTTCATTTGATTCAATTAGGTTTGTTAGAATGACATTGACTTTCGTTTGATTTAATTAGGTTTGTTAGAATGCATTGACTTTCATTTGATTCAATTAGCTTTGTTGAATGCATATGACTTTCATTTGATTCAAAAAGCTTTGTTTGAATGTGTTTGACTCTCATTTGATTCATTAGCATCGTTGAACGCATTTGACAGTCATTTGATTCAAAAAGTTTATTTGAATTACCTAGACTTTCACTTGATTCAATTAGCTTTTTTGAATGGATTTAACTTTCATTTGATTTAAAAAGCTTTGTTTAAATGTGTTTGACTTTCACTTGATTTATTTACTTTTTTTTAATTGCATTTGACTTTCAGTTGATTGAAAAAGATTTGTTTGAATGTGCTTGACTTTCGTATGATTCAATTAGCATCGTTGAACGGATTTGACAATCATTTGATTCAAAAGCTTGTTTGACTTTCACTTGATTCAAATCGCTATTTTGAATGCATTTGAATTTCATTTGATTGAAAAAGCTTTGTTTGAATGTGTTTGATTTTTATTTGATTAAATTAGCTTTGTTTGAATGTGATTGACTTTCATTTGAATCAATTAGCTTTGTTTAATGCATTTGACTTTCATTTAATTCAAAAAGCTTTGTTTGAATGTGTTTGACTTTAATTTGATTCAAATAGCTTTGTTTGAATGATTTTGACTTTCACTTGATTTAAATACCTTTTTTGAATGCGTTTGACTTTCATCTGATTCAAATAGCATTTCTTGAATGTGTTTTGACTTTCATTTGGTTCAAATAGCTTTGTTTAAATGTGTTTGACTTTCATTTGATTCAAAAAGTTTTGTTTGACTGTCATATGATTCAATTAGCTCGTTGAATGCATTTGACATCATTTGATTCAAAAAGCTTTGTTTGAATTCTTTGGACTTTTACTTGATTCAATTAGCTTTTTTCAAAGCATTTGACTTTCATATGATTAATTAGCTTTGTTTGAATGTGTTTGACTCTCTTTTTGATTCAATTAACATGTTGAACGCATTTGACAGTCAATTGATTTAAAAAGCTTTGTTTGAATTACTAGACTTTCGCTTCATTTAAAAAGCTTTGTTTGATTACCTAGACTTTCGCTTGATTCAATTAGCTTTTTTGAATGCATTTAACTTTCATTTGATTTAAAAAGCTTTGTTTAAATGTAATTGACTTTCACTTGATTTCATTACTTTTATTTAGTTGCATTTGACTTTCAGTTGATTCAAAAGATTTGTTTGAATGTGCTTGACTTTCATATGATTCAATTAGCATCGTTGAACGGATTTGACATCATTTGATTCAAAAAGCTTTGTTTGACTTTCCACTTGATTCAAATCGCTATTTTGAATGCATTTGAATTTCATTTGATTGAAAAAGCTTTGTTTGAATGTGTTTGATTTTTATTTGATTAAATTAGCTTTGTTTGAATGTGATTGACTTTCATTTGAATCAATTAGCTTTGTTTAATGCATTTGACTTTCATTTAATTCAAATAAGCTTTGTTTGAATGTGTTTGACTTTAATTTGATTCAAATAGCTTTGTTTGTATGATTTTGACTTTCACTTGATTTAAATACCTTTTTTGAATGCGTTTGACTTTCATCTGATTCAAATAGCATTTCTTGAATGTGTTTGACTTTCATTTGGTTCAAATAGCTTTGTTTAAATGTGTTTGACTTTCATTTGATTCAATTAGCTTTGCTTGAATGTGGTTAACTTTCAAATGAGTCAATTTGCTTTGTTGAATGCATTTGACTTTCATTTGATTCAAAAAGTTTTGTTTGACTTTCATATGATTCAATTAGCCTCGTTGAATGCATTTGACAATCATTTGATTCAAAAAGCTTTGTTTGAATTCTTTGGACTTTTACTTGATTCAATTAGCTTTTTTCTAAGCATTTGACTTTCACGTGATTTAATTAGCTTTGTTTTGAATGTTTTTTTTGACTTTCATTTGATGCAATTAGCTTTGTCTGAATGTGTTTGACTTTCGTTTGATTTAATTATATTTTTTTGAATGCATTTGACTTTCATTTGATTCAGATAGCATTGTTTGAATGTGTTTGACTTTCATTTGATTCAAATAGCTTTGTTTGAATGTGTTTGCCTTCCACTTGGATTTAATTAGCTTTTGTTTCAATGTGGTTGACTTTTAATTGATTCAATTTGATCTGTTGAATGCATTTGACTTTCATTTGATTCAAAAAAGATTTGTTTGAATGTGTTTTTGACTTTCATATGATTCAATATGTATCGTTGAATGCATTTGACAATCATTTGATTCAAAAAGCTATGTTTGAATTTGTTTGACTTTCACTTGATTCAATTAGCTTTTTTGAAATCATTGACTTTCTTTTGATTCAAAAAGCTTTGTTTGAATGTGTTTGATTTTCACTTGATTTAATATGCTTTGTTTGAATGTGGTTAACTTTCATTTGATTCAATTAGCTTTGTTTGAATGTGGTTGACTTTCATTTGATTCAATTAGGTTTGTTAGAATGCCATTGACTTTCGTTTGATTTAATTAGGTTTTGTTAGAATGCCATTGACTTTCATTTCATTCAATTAGCTTTGTTGAATGCATATGACTTTCATTTGATTTCAAAAAGCTTTGTTTGAATGTGTTTGACTCTCATTTGATTCAATTAGCATCGTTGAACGCATTTGACAGTCATTTGATTTAAAAAGCTTTGTTTGAATTACCTAGACTTTCACTTTGTTTGAATGCTTTTTGATTTTTTTTGAATGCATTTAACTTTCATTTGTTTAAAAAGCTTTGTTTAAATGTAATTGACTTTCACTTGATTTAATTACTTTTTTTAATTGCATTTGACTTTCAGTTGATTCAAAAAGATTTGTTGAATGTGCTTGACTTTCATATGATTCAATTAGCATCGTTGAACGGATTTGACAATCATTTGATTCAAAAAGCTTTGTTTGACTTTCACTTGATTCAAATCGCTATTTTGAATGCATTTGAATTTCATTTGATTGAAAAGCTTGTTTGAATGTGTTTTGATTTTTATTTGATTAAATTAGCTTTGTTTGAATGTGATTGACTTTCATTTGAATCAATTAGCTTTGTTTAATGCATTTGACTTTCATTTAATTCAAAAAGCTTTGTTTGAATGTGTTTGACTTTAATTTGATTCAAATAGCTTTGTTTGAATGATTTTGACTTTCACTTGATTTAAATACCTTTTTTGAATGCGTTTGACTTTCATCTGATTCAAATAGCATTTCTTGAATGTGTTTGACTTTCATTTGGTTCAAATAGCTTTGTTTAAATGTGTTTGACTTTCATTTGATTCAATTAGCTTTGCTTGAATGTGGTTAACTTTCAATTGAGTCAATTTGCTTTGTTGAATGCATTTGACTTTCATTTGATTCAAAAAGTTTTGTTTGACTGTCATATGATTCAATTAGCCTCGTTGAATGCATTTGACAATCATTTGATTCAAAAAGCTTTGTTTGAATTCTTTGGACTTTTACTTGATTCAATTAGCTTTTTTCAAAGCATTTGACTTTCATATGATTTAATTAGCTTTGTTTGAATGTTTTTACTTTCATTTGATGCAATTAGCTTTGTCTGAATGTGTTTTGACTTTCGTTTGATTTAATTATCTTTTTTGAATGCATTTGACTTTCATTTGATTCAGATAGCATTGTTTGAATGTGTTGACTTTCATTTGATTCAAATAGCTTTGTTTGAATGTTTTGCCTTCCATGGATTTAATTAGCTTTGTTTGAATGTGGTTGACTTTTAATTGATTCAATTTGATCTGTTGAATGCATTTGACTTTCATTTGATTCAAAAAGATTTGTTTGAATGTGTTTGACTTTCATATGATTCAATTAGTATCGTTGAATGCATTTGACAATCATTTGATTCAAAAAGCTATGTTTGAATTTGTTTGACTTTCACTTGATTCAATTAGCTTTTTTTGAAATCATTTGACTTTCTTTTGATTCAAAAAGCTTTGTTTGAATGTGTTTGATTTTCACTTGATTTAAT